>NC_090030.1:2445000-2480754 GCF_037176765.1 Anolis sagrei
TTTTAAACTCACGAGCATCTATAGCTTTCATTTAAGACTAGCTGCAAAATAACAACAACAACAACACTGCACTTTTGAATTTAGAGGGTGGACATTGAACTCAAACCATTCATAACTTTCATTTAAGACCAGCCACAAAATAATAACAACAACAACAACTCTACAGCTACCTCTGAACTTCAAGGATGGGCATTGAACTCAGAGCATCCATAGCTTTCATTTAAGACTAGCTGCAAAATAACAACAACAACAACAACAACAAGAACAATTGCATAGCCACTTTTTAAACTTAGAGAACAGGCACTGAACTCTGAGCATCCATAGCTTTCATTTAAGACCAGCTGGAAAGCAACACCACCACCACCAACAACAACTGTACAATTACTTTTGAACTTAGAAGATGAGCATTGAACTCAGAGCATTCACAGCTTTCATATAAGACCAGCTAGAAAATAACTATAGCAGCAGCAGCAGCAACAACAACAACAACAACTGTACAGCCACTTTTGAACTTAGAAGATGGGCATTGAACTCGGAGTATCCACAGCTTTCATTTCAGACAAGTTGCAAAATAACAACAACAACAACTGTACAGTTACTTTTGAACTTAGAAGATGAGCATTGAACTCAGAGCATTCACAGCTTTCATATAAGACCAGCTAGAAAATAACTATAGCAGCAGCAACAACAACAACAACAACAACTGTACAGCCACTTTTGAACTTAGAAGATGGGCATTGAACTCAGAGTATCCACAGCTTTCATTTAAGACTAGCTGCAAAATAACAAGAAGAACAACAATTGCATAGCCACTTTTTAAACTTAGAGGATAGGCACTGAACTCTGAGCATCCATAGCTTTTATTTCAGACCATCTGGAAAACAACAACAACAACTGTACAGTTACTTTTGAACTTAGAAGATGAGCATTGAACTCAGAGCATTCACAGCTTTCATATAAGACCAGCTAGAAAATAACAATAGCAGCAGCAGCAGCAGCAGCAACAACAACAACAACAACAACAACAACAACAACAACAACTGTGCAGCCACTTTTGAACTTAGAAGATGGGCATTGAACTCGGAGTATCCACAGCTTTCATTTCAGACAAGTTGCAAAATAACAACAACAACTCTACAGTCACTTTTCAACTTAGAGTATGGGCGTGGAACTCAGAGCATTCATAGCTTTCATTTAAGACCAGCCACATAACAATAACAACATCAACAACAACAACAATAACAACAACTTTGCAACCACCTTTGAACTTGGAGGATGGGCATTAAACTCAGAGCATTCGTAGCTTTCATTTAAGATCAGCCACATAACAATAATAACATCATCAACAACAATAACAACAACTTTGCAACCACCTTTGAACTTGGAGGATGGGCATTAAACTCAGAGCATTCGTAGCTTTCATTTAAGATCAGCCACATAACAATAATAACATCATCAACAACAATAACAACAACTTTGCAACCACCTTTGAACTTGGAGGATAGGCATTAAACTCAGAGCATCCATTGCTTTCATTTAAGACTAACTGCAAAACAACAACAATTGTGCAGCCACTTTTGAACTTGGAGGATGTCACTGAACTTTGAGCAGCCATAGCTTTAATTAAAAAACCAGCCACACAATGCAAATTATTATTATTATTATTATTATTATTATTATTATTATTATTGGAAGGAATGAAGAATGATGGACATTAAGCTCAGAGCTTTAGCTAGTTTCGCTTAAGACCAGCTGCCCATCATCATCATCATCATCACTACCAATCTTAATAGCACTTTCTTGGAAATCTTTCCATTCTCAGAAACATCTCCAAATAATAATAATAGGTCTTCTCCTGTCTATTGCAAAGAAGGAGGGCATTCAGACTTCTATAGGAAGCGAGTTCAAGAGGCCTTTTTGGAAGCCACCAAAAACGTTCTGCCTCATTCTCTGATCCCAGAAAACCAATGTGGGCTCACTAGGGCTTTTACTCTGGACCCGATAGCATAAGCATGCATTATATCACCCCACTTTCTTTTCAGCTATTATAAAACATCCCTGTTTCTCTCTTCTCTTCCCATTTCCTCCTTTTGCCCTCGGCTTAGATTCATTTCTGCAAAACTGAGTACAAAAAGCATTTGGATGCAGTTAACACCGCAAGAGCCTTCCCCCTTCCCAGTTGTTTCAGGCAAAAGCAAACAGCCGCACCCTCCAAATTGGGTCTGTCATAAAAACATGGGGAAAGTTCATTAAACTGCACAAACCAGGAACAGAAACTTTTTCAAACTTTGTTACCTAGTGTAATGGATGATTAGATGATGATGATGATGATGATGATGATGATGATGCTCCCCCCTTTCTTTGGATGCCTCAACTGGGTTTCCCAATGCTTCGATTAAGCTTTAATTAGAGCAGTACTTCTCAACCTTCCTAATGCCGCGACCCCTTAATACAGTTCCTCATGTTGTGGTGACCCCCAACCATAACCCTAACATTATGAATCGCCATGTAAATAATGATCTGCAGGATGTATTTTCATTCACTGGAGCAAATTTGGCACAAAAACCCGGTATGCCCAAATTTGAATACTGGTGGGGTTGGCGGGGGGATTGATTTTGTCATTTGGGAGTTGTAGTTGCTGGGATTTACAGTTAACCTGCAAACAAAGAGCATTCTGAACCCCACCAACAATGGAATTGAACCAAAGTTGGCACACAGAACTCCCACGATCAACAGAAAATACTGGAAGGGTTTGGTGGGCATTGACCTTGAGTTTGGGAGTTGTAGTTCGCCTACATCCAGAGGGCACTGTGGGCTCAAACAATGATGGTTCTGGACCAAACTTGGCACGGATACTCAATATGTCCAAGTGTGAACTCTGATGGGGTTTGGGGAAAATAGACTTTGACATTTGGGAGTTGTACTTGCTGGGATTTATAGTTCACCTACAATCAAGGAGCATTCTGGACCCCAGCAATGACAGAATTGGGCCAAACTTCCCACACAGAACCCCATGACCAACAGTAAATACTGTGTTTTCTGATGGTCTTTGGTGACCCCTCTGACACCCCTTCGCGAACCCCTCAGGGGTCCCGACCCCCAGGTTGAGAAACACGGAATTAGAGACTGAATTAGAAATATGGAGTTCTTTCAAACGTTTCCAGCAACCCGAGTGCAACCCTAAAATTATTTCAAAGGAGTTTTGCCACCATTGTCTCCTTCTATATGGCAGACAGGGAATCCGAACCCAGATTCCTAATCCATCCCTGAAACATGTTGGGTCATGTGTTCTGGTTCAAATGCATTGCTACAAACTCCATTTGCAGCAAAGATTCCTCCGTTGCTCTTTGCTTTCTCTTTCATCCAAAGCACATTATAAAAGAGGAATCGAGTGGGAAACGTATAAGTTTAAAAATAGAAGTGATGGGAGGAAAGAGAGGGTGATCCATGGAAGCCTGACTCACTTTGGAGAGCAAAGATACTTGGCTAATGTCCTCCTCCTCCTCATCCTCATCCTCATCATCGCAAGGCAAAGTTGATGTGCAGAATGTCTATGCTTCGGTCACAATTTGGTTCTCTTTAAATGTCCATCTACACTGTGGATTTGATGCAGTTTGACACCACTTGCTATGATTAAATGCTATGGAAGCCTAGGAGTTGCAGAGAAGGATGAAGACCTTGTAAAGCTATCAGTCCCGTGATCCTGCATCCAGGAGCCATGGCAGTTGAAGTGGTGCCAAACCACATTCATTCCATAGTGTAGCGGCACTTTAGGATTACTTGTGGGATTTGGAAAGCTTTTGGAATAATTGCATCTTCAAAAAGAGATATTTTGTTTGCACGTTTGCTTATGCTTCTTAGGGAGCATGCACATGCTGGAACTGATGCAGTTTAGCACCACTTTGAGCGCTATGGGATAATGCAAGTTGTAGTTGGTGAGGACCCGACAGAAAAGGCCAAAGACCATGTCAAACGACAGCATCCATGATTCCATAGCATTAGAATCAGGACTGTAAATAAAGAGCAATTTAAAAAAAAGAATTCCAGACAGGAATCAATCAGGGCCAGCTAACACCTCCCAAAAAACAATTCCCCTGGCAGGAAGCAGCAAGGCTTGAAGCTGCAAGGCCATTCAATGCTAATCAAGGTGGCCAATGGCAACATTCACCCCTACCTCAAACAGACAAGAGTTCTTTCTCCCACCCTGGACATTATTCCACAGGTATATATAAACCCCACTTGCCTTGTTTCCAACCTCTGAAGATGCCTGCTATGGATGTGGGTGAAACGTCAGGAGAGAATGCTCCTGGAATATGGCCATATAGCCTGGAAAACTCACCACATCCCAGTGATTCCAGCCATGAAAGTCTTCAACAACACAGAATAGAATAACTTTAGTGTCAAACAATAGCACTCGTGATTCCATAGTATTAAGAGAATAGAATAACTTTATAGCATTCAGGATACCATAACATGAATGGAATAGAATAACGTAATTGTCATTGTCCATCATACAATGAAATTAAATGCCACCTCAATACGCATTCTATACGTAGAATTGCAAGACATGCATTCTTCCACATTCTAATCACTTTGGCACAACCCTGTGAAACCATAATAGTAATGGTTCGATGTGGTCATAGCTCCAAGACACAAGACATCTCTTGCTTTTATCCTCTTCTACTGCCATTAAGCCATGGCAGCTAAAGCGGTCTCCAACGGCATTATAATTCTGCTGTGTCGATGCACCTAAAAGTCATTTGGAAACCCATAGAAGGGTTGTACGACCAACTTGTTGGAGTGGCTTTGGGAAACATTTCTGCAGTTCTTAAATGCACCCTAGCACTGGGTTTGCTGGGCCGAAAAGGGTGCATCAAAACAAGCCCATATTTAGGTGGCATTTGGAGAGGAGAAGCTCCATCTCCGGCCGCAGCGTTTCTCAACCCTGACACGATGTTGTCACTCCGCATCCAGATATTTCCTGTCCTCTAACCTCAGCGCTATCTTCCCCATTTTTCGCTTCCTCTTGACAAGGGCAGAGGCCCCTTCAAAACCAAGCGCCCCTTCTGTAGGGAACGGCACTGCGCCTCTTGAACCCGGGACCGACAAAGGTGAGGCACCCATAGCTAGTATTCCCTATAGATTTGGGTTCTGTTCACCCCACAACCTGCCTTTTTCCACCCTTTGCCAACTCACCCATGCGCCTTCAATCCATGGGCCTTCAATCCATGGGCCTTCAATCCATGCGCCTTCAATCCATGGCTTAAAGGCATGGCTGCATTGCCTGGTTGAAAAGGTTGGCAATCCTATGCTCTTTCTTTCATCGATTGGCCATAATTCTTGATCTCTGGGTTCTAATAATATAATATTAATAACTAGCTGTACCCACCACGCCACGCGTTGCTGTGGCCAACCTTCCCTCCCTCTTTCTCTCCTTCTTTCCCTTCTTTCTTTGCTCCCTCTTTCCTTCCCTTTTCTTCTCTCCTTCTCTCCTTCCTTCCTTCTCTATCTCTTTCTTTCCCCTTTTTCTTTTCCTTCCCTTTCTCTCCTTGCTTCCTTCTCTACCTCTTTCCTTCCTTCCTTCCTTCGCTTTTTGCTTCCACCCTTCCTTCTGTCTTTCCTTCTTTCCTTCCCTCCCTCTTTCTCTCCTTCCCTTCTTTCTTTGCTCCCTCTTTCCTTCCCTTTTCTTCTCTCCTTCTCTCCTTCCTTCCTTCTCTATCTCTTTCTTTTCCCCTTTTTCTTTTCCTTCCCTTTCTCTCCTTGCTTCCTTCTCTACCTCTTTCCTTCCTTCCTTCGCTTTTTGCTTCCACCCTTCTTTCTGTCTTTCCTTCTTTCCTTCCCTCCCTCTTTCTCTCCTTCCTTCCCTTCTTTCTTTGCTCCCTCATTCCTTCCCCTTTCTTCTTTCCTTCTCTCCTTCCTTCCTTCTCTACCAATTTCCTTTCCCCCTTTTTCTTTTTCTTCCCTTTCTCTCCTTGCTTCCTTCTCTACCTCTTTCCTTCCTTCCTTCGCTTTTTGCTTCCACCCTTCCTTCTGTCTTTCCTTCTTTCCTTCCCTCCCTCTTTCTCTGCTTCTTTCCCTTCTTTCTTTGCTCCCTCTTTCTTTCCCTTTGCTTCTCTCCTTCTCGCCTTCCTTCCTTCTCTATCTCTTTCTTTCCCCTTTTTTCTTTTCCTTCCCTTTCTCTCCTTGCTTCCTTCTCTACCTTTCCTTCCTTCCTTCCTTCCTTCCTTCCTTCCTTCCTTCCTTCCTTCCTTCCTTCACTTTTTGCTTCCACCCTTCCTTCTGTCTTTCCTTCCCTCCACCTTTCTCTCCTTGCTTCCTTCTTCTCTAACTTTTTCCTTCCTCCCTTTGCTTTTGCTTCCATCCTTTCTTCTTTCTTTCCTTTTTCCCTTCCCACGTTCTCTCCTTCTTTCTCTCTTTCCTTCGCTCCCTCTTTTCTTCCTTTTCTTTTTTCTTTCCTTCTCTCCTTTTTCTTTTCCTTCCTCTTTCTCTCCTTTCTTCCTTCTCTCTTTCCTTCCTTCCTTCCTTCTTTCTTTCTTTCTCCCCTTTCTTCCCTCCCTCTTCCCTTTTTTTATTGTATTGTCATTCAGCTTTTTGTCATTTAGCTTTTCGGGGTTTTTAAGTCCTTTCATTGTTATTTCGTTTGGGGGGGGGGTTATGAGTGATACCCTCATTAGCCTCTTAGGGGTATAGTGTGCAAATTTGGTGTCAATTCGTCCAGTGGTTTTTGAGTTATGTTAATTCCACAAACAAACATGACATTTTTATTTATATAGATATAATAATATTAATATGATTAAGCATAGCTATCTGGTATCATTTAGTGGAAGATAAAATTGGCTCAATCTAGTTTATAGAGATGACAATTTGAAGAGTAAGTATTATTTGCTATGCTTTCTTCCTTTCTGTCCCTTTTTATTAACCCAAAAATAATGGCATTCGTTTTAACTGTTCGCTTTAGCTCTGGTTCATTCTCAATGGCTTCTGAGTCCGTGTTTTGCCAACTTCCGTATCTCATATTATTGTCGGTGTTTTGTTTTAACCTATACATGGTAAAGTCACCTTTAAGTCATGGGAATTGTAGCATTGCAAGGTCTTGAACCTCCTCTACCAAAGAGGGCCAAACTACAACTCCCATTACATTAGCTGTGACAGTGTTATCAAACTGGGTTAACTGTACAATGCGGATGCACTAAACAACACTGGGAGAGTTTCAGAAAGTTTTGCCTGATTCAACGTATACATTGTAAAGTCACCTTTAAGTCATGGGAGCTGTAGCATTACAAGGTCTTGAGCCTCCTCTGCCAAAGAGGGCCAAACTACTGCTGCCATTATGTTAGCCGTGACAGTGTTAGCAAACTGGTTTAGCTGTACAATGTGGATGCACTAAACAATACTGGGAAAGTTTCGGAAAGTTTCGCCTGATTCAACGTATACATTGTAAAGTCACCTTTAAGTCATGGGAGTTGTAGCATTGCAAGGTCTTGAGCTTCCTCAGCCAAACTACAGCTCCCAGGATGCCATGGCGTTATGTCACTGCAGCTAAGGTGCTGTCAAACTGGATTAATTGCACAGTGTGGATGCATTAAGCAAACACTGGGAGAGCTTCAGGAAGTTTCGCCTGATTCAATTCCTTTCCTTAGTTTCGATTTGCAATGGTTGAAAGCTTTAGACTATTTTGACTTGTGCTATTCCCTGCAATGCCAAAGCATAAGGCAGGAAATAAGGATTGTATTTAGTAGGTTATTATTAAAGCCACTTCTATACTGAGTATGGATGGAAAGAGTTATTTCCTATTTGTAATTTCCTGGTTGGAAAATGGTCAGAATAAATAGAGCATTTCTTCCCAAAATGTCCCAAAGTGTTTTTGGGTATGTGTGTGTGTGTGTGTGTGTGTGGATAGATAGATAGATAGATAGATAGATAGATAGATAGATAGATAGATAGATAGATGGATAGATAGTTTGCTCCATAGGAAGCAGTGTTTTTTGTGCAAAAAATATTTTGCGTCAGCAAAGCATGTGTTTCTCTGCATGCAGTACATATTTCATGCAGAGAAACTCATGCTTTGCTGACTCAAAATATTTTCTGCACAAAAAACACCCACTGCTTCCTATGGAGGAAACAAGTGTTTTTGTGCAGAAAAAGTATCAAAAACGAGCAAATTTTTTCATACTTTGCAACAGTTCCAATTTAGCTATGACAGTCCTGATTAATCCTTTCTTTAAGCTGCTTTCTTTGAGTGCATCTGTACTATTGAAAAAATGCACTTTGACTCCACTTTAATTGCTGTGGTTCAATGCAATGGAATCCTGGGAGTTGTAGTTTGAGAAGGTCTTGAGCCTGTCGAAAATGAATGGTGCCTCACCAAATTGCAAAGCATTGAGCTGCAGCAGTTGAAGCAGTATCAAACTGCATCAATTCAACAGTGTAGATTTATTTATTTATTTATTTATTTCATTTACTTATACCCCGCCCTTCTCACCCCGGGGGGGGGACTCAGGGCAGCTTACAGAGGAGGCACAATTAGATGCCTAAATCAATTGACAGCAATATAAAATACAAAAAACAATTCAACAGTTAAATTAAAACATCAGTGCATAATAAAATATTAAAAACAATCTCATGCTCGGGTTCAGAGTCCATATATCCATTCCATTCCATTTGTCCTTGTCTATCGTTAGATCCTTAATTTAGCTGCCAGTGTGCCCAAAGGCTTGGTCCCAAACCCAGGTCTTCAGTTTTTTCCTGAATGCCAGAAGGGAGGTCGCCGATCTAATCTCCCCGGGGAGTGAGTTCCACAGGTGGGGAGCCACCACTGAGAAGGCCCTGCTCCTCGTCCCCGCCAGTCTCACTTGTGATAGCGGTGGAGTCGAGAGCAGGGCCTCCCCAGAAGATCTTAAGCTTCGAGGTGGGATGTAGAGGGAGATCCGTTCAGACAAATACACTGGGCCAGAACCGTATAGGGTTTTGTAGGTCAAAACCAGCACTTTGAATTGTGCTCGGAATTGGATCGGCAGCCAGTGGAGTTGGCGCAACAGGGGGGTGGTATGCTCCCTGTACGCCGCTCCGGTGAGCAATCTGGCTGCTTCCCGCTGGACTAGTTGAAGTTTCCGAGCAGTCTTCAAAGGCAACCCCACGTAGAGTGCGTTGCAGTAATCCAACTGGGATATGACAAGAGCGTGGACCACCGTGGCCAGATCAGACTTCCCAAGGTATGGGCGCAGCTGGCGCACAAGTTTTAATTGTGCGAAAGCTCTCCCGGCCACCGCTGAGACCTGGGGCTCCAGGCTCAGCGATGAGTCCAGGATCACTCCCAAGCTGCGAACCTGCGCCTTCAGGGGGAGTGTAACCCCGTCTAACACAGGCTGTAACCCTATGCCCTGTTCGGCCTTCCGACTGACCAGTAGGACCTCTGTCTTGTCTGGATTCAGTTTCAATTTGTTAGCTCTCATCCAGTCCGACACAGCGGCTAAACACCGGTTCAAGGTCTGGACAGCCTCCTTGGTGCACTAATTGCACAAGAAACAAGGCTCATGTGCCATTGAATCCAATTTTAAATAGCCTGAAACCAAAAAGAATAAGCCTTTGCTGCCGAATGTAATGCCATTTGTCATTTGGCCGTTGCATTTGCTGCCTGCTTAGAATTCCTTCTTTAAAAACAAAAGTGTTCGAAGACCAAAGTTTCCAGGAAAGGAAAACCTTGGGGTGCATCTCTGCTGCAGAATGGATACACTTTAACTGCCTTGGTTCAATGGCATGGAGTCATGGGAGATGTAGTTTTGCAAGGTCTTGCCAAAGGGTGTGGATGCCTCACCAAACTACACATCCCAGCATTGCATAGCAGAGAGCCATTAAATGTGCTTCAAAGAGGAGTTCTCAAAGCAGCTTCCCCTTTTGCTCTGGTTCGGCACAAATATGAGCATATCGCACAAATCTAATGCGCAACCTCATGTCATCAAGGTTGTTTAGGCAAAACAAGATGAGCCTTAGATTCAGGTAATAATAAGGATAGTTTGCACTGAAATTAACATTTTTTTTCCAAGGCGGGAGAAAATAATTATTGGGTTGCATTCAATGGAATATGGCTGAGTCTCCTTTTCTTTTCCTAGATCCTCGACGAGGAAGGAATGACTGCTGGCTCCAAACGCAGGGCTTCCCTCCGTGTATTTGACGATCTGATCCCACACTCCCTCTGCACCAGAGTGTCAGTTTGTCAAATATACAAAGGGCGGCCTCTGACCCACCACAAGGACCCCGAACCCTTGGCTGAAACCAAACAGACGACTGGACAACTGGACACCTTCTGCCAAAGATGCAACCAACTCTACGGACTCCAGAGTTCTGTCTTTTGACCCATTTACAATTGGCAATTGCTTCCTTACTCATGCCATTGCTCTCCCATGAGTTCCAGGAGCCGCACATGACTTTGCAACTCCTTCTTCTTTAGCCTCCTCTGCCAAAGAAGAATGCTGGTGCTGCACCAAACTACACCTCCCAAACTGCAAAGGCAGTTCAGACTCCGTTTGCAGCATCTATTTACAGTATTTATTTATATTCTGTCTTTCCCACCCCGAAGGGGACTCAGGGCGGATCACAGAACATATGTATGGTAAACATTCAATGCCAATTATACAATGACAAGACAGACAACAGATAGAGGTATATTTAGGCTTTCCCATCTTTCGGCATCTTTGGAGGCTGTGCTTGGTTCCGGCCACCGGAGGGTGCTATCGCTCCATCTTCTTTGTTTGTAAACTTCCTCCTTTTTCTGATCCAGACGCTGTGCATAAATACCTCCCCGCTTTAATGCAGTTCCTATTTATCTACTCACATTTGTTTTTGAACTGCTAGGTAGGCAGAAGCTGGGCTAAAGGTCAGGCGCTCACCCTGACCGGGTTACGAACTGTCAACCTTCCAGTTTGCAAGATTTATTGCAGCTTGGTGATTAACTTGCTGTGCTAAAGCCCAGCCCATCATTCCATAGCAACTAAGCTGTCAAATGGATGGAGTTTAAAAAACACATGCTATGGAATCCCAGGAGTTCTCATCAGCAGAGAAGGAGAAAGGCATTGTAAAACTACAACTTCCAAGATTCAATAGCATAGAGCCATAGCATAGCCACCTTGAGTCTCCACAGGAAGAAAATCAGAGTATAAATAAAGTTAATAATAATTTTATTTATTGTAAAAGTGGTGCCAAACTGCATTCGTTCCGTTATGTAGATGCACATTAAGAGTACTTTGGGGGTTTGGAGGGGTTTCGCCAAGGTTTTGGAACAATTCCATGGACAGAAAGAGATCTTTTGGACCCAAGCTGGAACACGACAATGTGTGTATGCCACAATGGAGAAGTAATGCAGTTTGGCACCATTGTAACCGCCTTGACTCAAATGCTATGGTATCGTGGGATCTGTAGTTTGGTGCAGAGAAGGCAAAAGCCCTTGCAGAACTACAACTCCTAGGATCCCATAGCTTTGAGCCACCCACAGCAACTAAAGTGGTGCCAAACTGCATTCGTTTCACAATGTAGATGCACATTAAGTGTACTTTGGGGGTTTGGAAGGGTTTCGCCAAGGTTTTGGAACAATTCCATGGACAGAAGGAGATGTTTTGGACCCAAGCTGGAACACGACAATGTATGTATGCCACAATGGAGAAGTAATGCAATTTGGCACCACTATAACCACCTTGGCTCAAATGCTATGGTATCATGGGATCTATAGATCTGTAGCAGAGGAGGCAAAAGGCCTTGCAGAACTACAACTCCTAGGAAATCGCAGCTTTGGGCCACTCACAGCAATTAAAGTGGTGCCAAACTGCATCCGTTCCACAGTGTAGATGCACATTAAGAGTACTTTGGGGGTTTGGAGGGGTTTTGCCAAGGTTTTGGAACAATTCCATGGACAGAAGGAGATCTTTTGGACCCAAGCTGGAACACGACAATGTGTGTATGCCACAATGGAGAAGTAATGCAGTTTGGCACCACTATAACCACCTTGGCTCAAATGCTATGGTATCGTGGGATCTGTAGTTTGATGCAGAGAAGGCAAAAGCCCTTGAAGAACTACAACTCCTAGGAAATCGCAGCTTTGAGCCACCCACAGCAATTAAACTGGTGCCAAACTGCATTCGTTCCACAGTATAGATGCACATTAAGTGTACTTTGGGGGTTTGGAGGGGTTTCGCCAAGGTTTTGGAACAATTCCATGGACAGAAGGAGAGCTTTTGGACCCAAGCCTGAACATGACAATGTCCGTTTGGGCCACAATGGAGAAGTAATGCAGTTTGGCACCACTGTAACCGACTCAAATGCTATGGTATCGTGGGATCTGTAGTTTGGTGCAGAGAAGGCAAAAGCCCTTGCAGAACTACAACTCCTAGGAAACTGTAGCTTTGAGCCACCCACAGCAATTAAAGTGGTGCCAAACTGCAACAGTTCTGCAGTGTAGATGCTCTCCATGGTCTTTGTGTATACCTTAAATTAGTGTATCTGAACCAAACATGAATGTGTAACTATTTCATGAATGGGTTGTTGTAGGTTTTCTGGGCTGTCTGGCCATGTTCTAGAAGCATTCTCTCCTGACATTTCACCTACATCTATGGCAAGCATCCTCAGAGGTTGTACGGTCTTTCATGAATGCTGGCCATCGATAGTAACTTGCCTTTGCTGATTTAAGAGACCTGATCGAACACTGTTTTCCGCCATTGGCTTGCATTTGTAAGCTCATTGATTGCATTGCTTTTATAAAACAAAAGGACATATTTGTGTTGAACTATGTAATCAAATTTGAAAACATGTTGTGTTCCTGGTTTGGAAGTGTTGCTTCCTCTTTAATTGTGTCGTAGTTACTTTCAAAGTACTTTTTCTGCTCCAGAAACCTCACTTTTGTGGCTGCCTCAATGTTGAGAGTTGGTTGAGACTCTATTATGAGATATTCACTGCAAAACTAGAGCAAAATGTGCTAGAGCACAGTGCTTCTCAACCTTCCTAATGCCACGACCTCTTATTACAGCACTTCATGTTGTGGTGACCCTCCCCAACCACAAAATTATTTCGTTGCTACTTCACAACTGTAATTTTGCTAGTGTTATGAATCGCAATGTAAATATCTCATATATAGGATGTATTTACATTCACTGGACCAAATTTGGCACCAATACCCAATATGCCCAAATTTGAATAGTAGTGAGGTTTGTGGGATTGATTTTGTCATCTGGGAGTTGTAGTTGCTGGGATTTATAGTTCACCTACAATCAAAGGAATTGAACCAACTTGTAACATGAAACTCTTATGTCTGTCTGTGTCATGACCAAGAGGAAATACTGGAAAGGTTTGGGAGTTGTAGTTCACCTACATCCAGAGAGCACTGTGGACTCAAACAATGATGGATCTGGACCAAACTTGGCACCAAAACTCAATATGCCCAAATGTAAACACTGGTGGAGTTTGGGGGAAATAGACCTTGACATTTGGGAGTTGTAGTTGCTGGAATTTATAGTTCAAAGGAATTGAACCAACTTGGAACATGAAACTCTTATGTGTGTCTGTGTCATGACCAAGAGGAAATACTGGAAGGGTTTGGTGGGCATTGACCTTGAGTTTGGGAGTTGTAGTTCACCTACCTCCAGAGAGCACTGTGGACTCAAACAATGATGGATCTGGACCAAACTTGGCACAAATACTCAATATGCCCAAATGTAAACACTGGTGGAGTTTGGGGAAACAGACCTTGACATTTGGGAGTTGTAGTTGCTGGGATTTATAGTTCAAAGGAATTGAACCAACTTGGAACATGAAACTCTTATGTGTGTCTGTGTTATGACCAAGAGGAAATATTGGAAGGGTTTGGTGGGCATTGACCTTGAGTTTTGGAGTTGTAGTTCACCTACCTCCAGAGAGCACTGTGGACTCACACCATGATGGATCTGGACCAAACTTGGCACCAATACTCAATGTGCCCAAATGTGAACACTGGTGGGATTTGGGAGAATTAGACCTTCACATTTGGGAGTTGTAGTTGCTGGGATTTATAGTTCACCCACAATCTAAGAGCATTCTGAACCCCACCAACAACAGAAGTGGGCTAAACTTCCCACACAGAACTCCCATGACTAACAGAAAATACTGTGTTTTCTGATGGTCTTTGGTGACCCCTCTGACACCCCCTTATGACCCCCCCCCCAGGGGTCCCGACCCCCAGGTTGAGAAATGCTGCTAGAGCAGGATGATGTCCCTCTTACAAAAGCAAAGTTTTGGCACCACCAAAGGACACTGATAACCCAAGAACAAAAATTGTGTTACTTATGTGTCATTTTATAGGGGAGCTGGGCATTGGGTTTGAGCTTTCACAATGAACACACATACAGAGAAACATTCACAGAAATATAAATACTCAGTTACTAATTAGACCTTTATTGCTGCCTTGAGAAAACTTCTGAATGCTTGGCATGGCAAAATCCCATTGGCTTTTTTTGCTGCCACATCACATTGTTGGCTCACGTGGACAGCAAGTTAATCATGAGCCAGGAATGTGATGTGGTGGCAAAAAAAGCCAATGGGATTTTGGCCTGCATCAATAGGAGCATAGTGTCTAGATCTAAGGAAGTAATGCTACCCCTCTAGTCTGCTTTGGTTAGACCACACCTGGAATATTGTGTCCAATTCTGGGCACCACAATTCAAGAGAGATATTGACAAGCTGGAACGTGTCCAGAGGAAGGCAACTAAAATGATAAAGGGTCTGGAGAACAAGCCCTATGAGGAGCAGCTTAAGGAGCTGGGCATGTTTAGCCTGAAGAAGTGAAGGCTGAGAGGAGACATGAGGGTCAGGGATAAATATGTGAGGGGAAATCGTAAGTTGGAGGGAGCAAGCTTCCTTTCTGCTTCCATGGAGATTAGGACAAGGAACAATGGCTTCAAACTACAAGAGAGGAGATTCCACCTGAACATGAGGAAGAACTTCCTGACTGGGAGAGCCGTTCAGCAGTGGAACTCTCTGCCCCGGAGGGAGTGTGGTGGAGGCTCCTTCTTTGGAGGCTTTGAAACAAAGGCTGGATGGCCATCTGTCAGGGGTGATTTGAATGCAATATTCCTGCTTCTTGGCAGAATAGCATTGGACTGAATGGCCCAGGAGGTCTCTTCCAACTCTAGGATTCTAGGATTCTATGAAATCCCGGTTTCAATGGCAACCAAAGATATTGAGTGAAGCTTTAAAGGAAATGGTTCTGATCTCATGGCTATGGCTTTAGGATCATAAATAGGAATACAAAACAATCCCAAGTTTGTCCACCTTGATGACAACATTGCAACTTCCCCACAGGCCAATGGGTTTGAGTGTATCATTACAGGGAATGCTAACGTTGAGAGCAAATGGGTTTTGGAGAAGTGAGTTCCGAAATGAATCCAACTTCCCTTTCCATCTGCCTCTCTGCTCAGTCCTATCGGCGTTCCCACATCCGTTCCTCTTTCAAAGCGAGGTGGAAACAAGCTCTCTTTTTGTCACCAGTCCCAGTTTGGCAGCAACAATTCCTAGTTCCAACAGACCTCCCAACCTCTGAGGATGCTTGCCATAGATGCAGGCGAAACGTCAGGAGAGAATGCCTCTAGACCATGGCCATATAGCCCGAAAAAACCTACAACAACCCAATTCCAGTTAAGCCTTTGCATTCCCACTTTCCCAACTTGTTTTAAAAGTACAGTGTTCCCTCGCTACTTCGTGGTTTGCTGTTCGCGGACTCGCTGTTTCGCGGTTTTTCAATAAATATTAATGTCAAATATTTATTGCAGTATTTTCACTGTTTTGCGGGGTTTTGCGGTACTCGTTCTGCACATGCGCAGTACATGTTGTACAGTAATGCACATATTTACAATTTACAGAAAATTGTTCATTTACTCAGTGGATGAATACACACCAAAAACAAAAGTAGGACTTGTGCACCAGCTGCTTGGGACGCCAGTTGCCGACATGAGATTGTAAATACACACACACACACACACACACACACTAGCTGTCCTCTGCCATGCATTGCTGTGACCCAGTCTGTGTATATGTGTTTTGTGTGTGTGTGTGTTTGTGTGCATATTTTTGTGTATATGTGTATATATGTCTGTTTGCATATATGTGTGTGGTTTTGTGACTGCATTGTAATGAATATATATATATATATATATATATATATATATAGGCTTTTAAAGCCTTTTCTGGTGTGTCTTTCGGTGTTTTTATGAGTGATGGTCACTCGTTGACCTGATACATGTATTCTGTCCAGATTTGGTGTCAATTCGTCCAGTGATTTTTGAGTTATATTAATCCGACAAACTAACATTACATTTTTATTTATACCTAGCTGTCCCCTGCCACGCGTTGCTGTGGCCCAGTCAGTGTATTTCGTGTGTATATATGTGTGTGTATATATTTGTGTATATGTGTATATATGCAGTTTTGCGCATGTGTTGTAATGTTTTTTGGCTTTTGAAGTCTCTCTTGTTGTGTTTTTCAGTGATGGTCACTCGTTGGCCTGACAGGTGTCTTGTGTCCAAATTTGTTGTCAATTTGTCCAGTGGTTTTTGAGTTATGTTAATCCCACAAACAAACATATTATATATATATATATATATATATATATATATATATATACACACACACACACACACACACACACACATACACTAGCCATCCCTTGCCACGCGTTGCTGTGACCCACATGGACGTTCTGTGTGGGAGGTTTGGTTCAATTCCATTGTTGGTGGGATTCAGAATGTTCTTTGATTGTAGGTGAACTTTAAATCCCAGCAACTACAACTCCCAAATGACAAAATCAATTTTTTTGAGTGAAGGACATACATTGGGTTGTTAGGTGTCCAAATTTGGTGTCAATTCGTCCAGTGGTTTTTGAGTTCTATTAATCCCACAAACAAACATTACATTAATATATATATTTGTGTGTGTGTATGTGTATGTATGTATATGTATATGTATATCTCATTCCTACTTCATGAATGTTCACTTTTTGCGGGTGGTCCTGGAACGTAACACCCATGATCAGTGAGGGAACACTGTATCCCGGTTCCTCTTGCTTCCTCTGCCTTTGTCCCCAACACACTTCAGTGCTTGCAAATTGGGTCCAAACCCCCCAAAACAGTTAATACTCAGACCCCTTTTGAACTGCCATACAATCCAGATTATCAGTGCAGGTCCTCCACATTATCTGCTTTGTACTGGATTATATGAGTCTACACTGCCATATAATCCAGTTCAAAGCAGATAATCTGGATTTTATATGGCAGTGGAGAAGGGGCCATGGTCTTTTGCACTTTGAACTGAGTTTGCAACAGCTGAAGTGAGAACAAAGGTGGGGAGCAGGCCCGTAGCCAGGATTTTGATTCGGGGGGTGCTGAGTTTGATTCAAAGGGGGGGTGGCTCAGGATCTAGCCTAGCAAACCTTTTGTATCGTTACCCCAATACCCCCATGCATATGGGATATATTGAGTATGGCGATCAGATCATGATATGAATAAACATAACAGTTTAAATAATGCACCAGTAAGGCCTTCTCTGGAAAATAGAGGGAGAAAACGTGGAGGCCGTGACAGACTTTGTATTTCTAGGTGCAAAGATTACTGCAGATGCAGATTGTGGCCAGGAAATCAGGAGATGTTTCCTTCTTGGGAGGAGAGCAATGTCCAGTCTTGATAAAATAGTGAAGAGCAGAGACATCACACTGGCAACCAAGATCCATTGCCTAGTCAAAGCCATGGTCTTCCCTGTAGTCACCTCCGGATGGGAGAGATGGACCTTAGGGAAGGCTGAGCCAAGGAAGAGAGATGCTTTTGAGCTGTGGTGTTGGAGGAAAGTGCTGAGAGTGCCTTGGACTGCGAGAAGATCCAACCAGTCCATCCTCCAGGAAAGAAAGCCCGGCTGCTCATTGGAGGGAAGGAGACTAGAGGGAAAGCGGAAGTCCTTTGGCCACATCATGAGGAGACAGCAAAGCCTAGAGAAGGGAATGATGCTGGGGAAAGTGGAAGGAAAAAGGAAGAGGGGCCGACCAAGGGCAAGAGGGATGGATGGCATCCTTGAAGTGACTGGACTGACCTTGAAGGAGCTGGGGGTGGTGACGGCCGACAGGGAGCTCTGGCGTGGGCTGGTCCATGAGGTCACGAAGAGTCGGAGACAACTGAACGAATGAACAACAACAAAGGCCTTCTCGTGGACCACCATGAGAATTTTGGGGAGGGGGGGCTGAAGCCCCTCAAGCCCCCCCCCCCCCCCCGGCTACATGCCTGGTGGGGAGGAAAGAGAAACTGGCACATGTCGAAAGCATCTGGAAACCGAGGTTGAAATGGAACTATCCCTGCAAATGCAAAATAAGTGGTGCAAACTTTAGCAAGAATGCCTGATATCGAAATGTGGAATTTCTACATGCAAACTGCATCTCGGTATTGGTGCAATATAGTGCAGTCCAGCTCACAAAAGGAAGGTTTATAGGTGTGGAAAAGCTTGCTCTTGAGCATCCCTTCCTTGCAAAAGCTTTGTTCATACGGTCACTTCGTACTCAGACTCCTTGCTCACTAGAAGCTCGTACTCGCTCTCTGGCTGTGTGTGCATGGCCACGTACAGGCCGGCCTTGGTGGGCTCCTCCGTGTAGTTGTTCTCCAAGCAGCGGTTGGGCTCCTCGTAGGGACCTTCCCATGGCTGCGGGTCAACGGCCGGACCTTGCCCACCTCCTGCTCCGGGCACAAAGTCTGCGGTGTTATTGTTGCTGAAATGGAAGGCAAAGAGTCAAGACCCTCCGGCGAAGAAGTGGCTCAGAGCCATCACAAAGAACCACAAACCAACAGCAATGTTCTTGGGTGCCTTTGAGTCACGCCTAACTAGTGTTGGCCCAAAGGAAGGGTTATTGCAGTGTTTCTCAACCTTCCTAATGCTACAACTCCTTAATACATTTCCTCATGTTGTGGGGACCCCCAACCACAAAATTATTTTCGTTGCTACTTCATAACTTCAATTTTGCTACTGTTACAAATTGTAATGGAAATATCTGATATGCAGGATGTAATTTCATTCGCTGGACCAAATTGGGCACAAATACCTGCCATGCCCAAATTTGACTGCTGGTGAGGTTGGGGGTGGGATTGATTTTATCATTTGGGAGTTATAGTTGCTGGGATTTATAGTTAACCTACAGTCAAAGAACATTCTGAACTCCACCAATGATGGAATTGAACCAAACATGGCACACAGGACTCCCATGACCAACAGAAAATACTTGAAGGGTTTGGTGAGCATTGACCTTGAGTTTTGGAGTTGTAGTTTACCTATATTCAGCAAACACTTTGGACTCAATACTCAATATGCCCAAATGTGAACACTGGTGGAGTTTGGGGGAAATAGACCTTGACATTTGGGAGTTGTAGTTGCTGGGAATTATAGTTCACCTACAATCAAAGATCATTCTGAGCCCCACCAACGATGGAATTGAACCAAATTTGGCACACAAAACTACCATGGCCAACAGAAAACACTAGAAGGGTTTGGTGGGCATTGACCTTGAGTTTGGAGTTGTAGTTCACCTATGTTCAGAGAGCACTGTGGACTCAAACAATGATGGATCTGGACCAAACTTGACATGAATCCTCAATATGCCCAAATGTGAACACTGGTGGAGTTTGGGGAAATAGACCTTGACATTTGGGAGTTGTAGTTGCTGGAAATTATAGTTCACCTACAATCAAAAGCCCCCAGTGGCGCAGTGGGTTAAAGCACTGAGCTGCTGAGCTTGTTGATCGAAAGGTCGCAGGTTTGATTCCGGGAAGCGGCGTGAGCTTCCGCTGTCAGCCCTAGCTTCTGCCAACCTAGCAGTTCGAAAACATGCAAATGTGAGTAGATCAATAGGTACCGCTCCGGCGGGAAGGTAGCGGCGCTCCATGCAGTCATGCTGGCCACATGACCTTGGAGGTGTCTATGGACAACACTGGCTCTTTGGCTTAGAAATGGAGATGAGCACCACACCCCAGAGTCAGTCATGACTGGACTTAATGTCAGGGGACTACCTTTACCTTTACTGTACAATCAAAAAGTGTTCTGAACCCCACCAATGAGAGAATTGGGCCAAACTTCCCACGCAAAACCCCCATGACCATCAGAAAATACTGTGTTTTCTGATGGTCTTTGGTGACCCCTCTGACACCCTCCCACGACCCCCCCCCCCCCAGGGGTCCCGACCCCCAGGTTGAGAACCACTGGGTTATTGGGAGGGATAGCCAATACTCCAAAATCTTAGCGTTGGAAGAGACTTGGTGGGCCATTCAGTCCAACCCTATTCTGCCAAGAAGCAAGAAAATCACATTCAAAGCACCCCCAACAGATGGCCATCCAGGCTCTGCTTAAAAGCCTTCAAAGAAGGAGCCTCCACCACACTCTGGGGCAGAGAGTTCCACTGCTGAACAGCTCTCACAGTCAGGAAGTTCTTCCGAATGTTCAGGTGGAATCTCCTTTCCTGTAGTCTGAAGCCATGATTCCACTGTGTCCTAGTATCCAGGGCAGCAGAAAAGAAGCTTGCTCCCTCCTCCCTAGGACTTCCCCTCACATATTTATACATGGCTATCATATCTCCTCTCAGCCTTCTCTTCTGCACGCTAAACATGTCCAGCTCTTTAAGCCACTCCTCATAGGGCTTGTTCTCCAGACCCTTGATCGTTTTAATCGCCCTCCTCTGGACACATTCCAGCTTAGAGTCAACATCTCCCTCCTGAGCATAAATACTCCAGCCTTACTCTATCTATGTTCATCTCTCCAGAATACATCAGGTTGAAACATTTCCATATTGCTCTCGAAATAATGAAGGAGCACTTACTATGCAACTGGGTAGCTGCGATCTGAAAAAGGAATGGCAACATATGATTTAAAAAAACATAAATAAAACCACTGTAGTAAAAGACAGCACTAATTTTAAAACAGCGTAGATGGTTTCAAGGCATATCTCGAAGCGGCTTACATTGGAAGCATTGAAATCTATAAATATATAAACATGAAAACAGAATTAAATATCAGTTAATTCATTCATTGTGTTGCTCCAGCAAAGATGGGGCCAGCCCTCCATCACTGCTTTGAGTCTCCTTTGAGAGAGATAAAGTGGAGTATGAATAATAATAATAATAATAATAATAATAATAATAGCTTGTTATTTATGAGGTCAATTATTATTATTATTATTATTATTATTATTATTGACTACATATTTTAGCATAGGTTGTTTTATTGGCTCATTTTTAACTGTTCATTTTAACTCTTTGTTTTCGAGTTATTTCTACGAGGGTTGAATGAAAAGTAATGCCTCCACCTCCATTACTCCTCAACAGATGGCAGTACTGGTATGCGGCAGGTACTGGCTTGTTCAGTAGACTCTCCTCTACAGTTCCAATTTGGCAGGAAGCCTTAGCATTGAATGGTTTTGTTGTTAAAGTGTGAAGTATGGAACCCTGCACAGATGGTTGGTAAATGCGACTTAAGCAACTTGCAGTCAATGAATTCTTGACAGCAGAAAGTGTCACCCCAAAGGGGATTCCTCAGAGAACGCAAGCTGTTGATGGTGATTGTGTTAATGTGAGTACTGTGGGTCATTGGGCAAGTAAGTTTAAAGATGTTGAGATGGAAACATCTGTTGGGGTTCAGCCTGAGTTTGAACCTGATTCTCTGTTTGTACCTCCTGATGCTAATGAAAATATATTTACTGATGCTAATGAAAATGTACCTCTTGATGCCAATGATCCTGAAATTAGTGACAATGCTCCTGAAATTAGTGAGGAAGAAACTTCTGTAGATTTGGAAAATGAAAGTACCAGTGTTCATGAGAATGTTTCAGAGGGAAGCCATGACCTTTCACTCCCTTCTGCACCTGGGAACCTTAATGAGAATAGAAGGGGCAGATCTGGCAAGACAGGAGTCAATCACTCAGCTTGCGAAGGTCTTCCAGATTAAAGGAAAAACAAACAAGGGCTTCAAAGCAGGGAGGAGTATCACGAAACCAATTCCTCGGCTTTAAGTGCCTTCCGCCGGGCTCACTTTCTCAGTTCAGGCATCGTTTTAGATTGATGAGTACCTTGGCAGTTCTCCCAGTTTCCTTGGCCATCGTCTTGAAAGATTTCTAGGACACCAAGTACGGTTAGTGGATTGCTAACAGGTTCCAGTATTTTACAGTGTGGCTTTGGGTTTTGATCTTGTTCGTGGACATTCATGTTTGCTGATTTTGCTGTGGCTTTTGACTTTGCATTTTCCCTTTATATTGTAACCATTTTTCATCAATAAAAAAGGATTGTTTTTTCACAGTCAAGTGTGGTGGATAGTTATCTTAGGGCCTCGTTTTCTGCTCTGGGTTGCAACAACATCTGACTTGCATGACAAACAAAGAGTTGGACATCCTGTGACAGCAACCACTGAGTTTCACAAGCAAAAGATTGACAGATTGATTCAGGATGATAGTCGTATCACTCAGAGAGAAATTTCAAGCGTAATTGGCATTTCACAAGACCGTGTGGGTCACATTATTGCTTTGCTTGGTGTCGACTTCTTCTGTGACGGCTTCAGAAAACTTGTTCATCGTTGGCAGAAATGTATCCAATTGTCTGGTGATTATGTGGGAAAGTGAATAGTGGTAGTTAAAGAGCACATTCTAAGGATTATTTCTGTGTTTGATTTATTAAAATATTCCCATCCAAACCGAAGTAACGAAGGTGGAGGCATTACTTTTCATTCAACCCTCGTATTTTTGTGATGGTATATGGCATTAAATGTTTACCATGTTTGTTTTGGAAGCTGCCCTGAGTTCCTTAGTGAGAAAGAGGGCGGGTTAGAAACATTAATATTACTATTATATAATATATATGGACAAGAAGAGTGTTGTTATTATGTGGGGAAAAGATGTGCCAATTGTTCTTTTTTATTTAAGAGTATAGACTATTGAATTAGACATTAGAGATAATGTAAATATATAGAATTAATGTTTTCAGCTGCTTTGAATATGTTTTTATTCTAGAAAGAGTATTTTTAATAAACTTTTAATTGATAAATCAAACCATACAATTCACCATTCTGGACACAAGGTGGCAGGGAAAGTATAGCAAATGTATCTACAATGACTCCACTCAGGCTGAAAAATCCACCAATTGGAAGACCACTGTGAAGTTATTGCATGAATTACAATTGAGTTTTTACTGGGACCACTGCCAGAAGGGACAGAGAGTTTCATCTATGCTGATGATCGTGCCATTACCGCTCAAGCAGGGAGTTTTGAGATGGTTGAACAGAAGCTCTCCGAAGCTCTAGGTGCTCTTACTGCCTCTTACAGGGAAAACCAGCTGATCCCTAATCCATCTAAAACACAGACATGTGCCTTTCACCTTAAGAACAGACAGCATCCCGAGCTCTGAGGATTATTACCTGGGAAGGAATCCCACGGGAGCATTGCAGCACACCCAAATACCTGGGAGGAGTCACTCTGGACCGTGCTCTGACCTACAAGAAGCACTGCCTGAACATCAAGCAAAAAGTGGGTGCTAGAAACAACATCATGTGAAAGCTGACTGGCACAACCTGGGGATCACAACCACATACAGTGAAGACATCTGCCCTTGTGCTATGCTACTCTGCTGCTGAGTACACATGCCCAGTGTGGAACACATCGCACCACACTAAAACAGTGGATGTGGCTCTGAATGAGACATGCCACATTATCATGGGGTGTCTGCGCCCCACACCACTGGAGAAATTACACTGTATTGCACCACCTGACATCCACCGGGAAGTAGCAGCCAATAGAGAAAGGACCAAGGCAGAGACATCTCCAGCTCATCCCCTGTTTGGGTATCAGCCAGCACGCCAACGACTTAAATCAAGAAATAGTTTTCTAATATCTACAGAGACACTCGCTGGAACATCCCAGCAAGGGAGAGTCCAAAAGTGGCAGGCTCAAACCCAGAACCTCAACCAATGGCTGATACCAAATGAGAGACTCCCCCCTGGGCACACAGAGGACTGGGGGACTTGGAAGGTGCTGAACAGACTGCGCTCTGGCACCACGAGATGCAGAGCCAACCTTCAGAAATGGGGCCACAAAGTGGAATCCTCGACATGTGAGTGCGGAGAAGAGCCAACCACTGACCACCTGCTGCAATGCAACCTGAGCCCTGCCACATGATGCACAAGGGAGGACCTTCTTGCGGCAACACCAGAGGCACTCCAAGGGGACCGAGACTGGTCAAAGGACATTTAATCAGCTACCAAGTTTGCAAAATTTGTGTGGTTTTTTTTATCTGTTTGTTTGTTTTGTTCTGTTAGAAATGTAATACAATGTTCTGGTTGCGGATGGCACGATAAATAATTACTGGAACCAATAGTTAAGGATATTTTCCCCAAAGGGGTATTTTAATGTTATTTTGGTTTGATAGTTTGCTTGTTTGTATGTAAGTTTTGTATTAATTTGTTTAAATTAAAAAATAATCAAAGAAAGAAAGAAAGAAAGGGACAATGTCTTGTCGAAGGCTTTCATGGCCGGAATCACTGGGTTGTTGTAGGTTTTTTTGGGCTATATGGCCATGGTCTAGAGGCATTCTCTCCTGATGTTTCGCCTGCATCTATGGCAAGCATCCTCAGAGGTTGGGAGGTCTGTTGGAACTGGGAAAATGGGTTTATATATCTGTGGAATGATGACCAGGGTGGGACAAAGGACTCTTGTCTGCTGGAGCGAAGTGTGAATGGGTTGTTGTAGATTTTTTCAGGCTATATGGCCATGGTCTAGAGGCATTCTCTCCTGACATTTCGCCTGTATCTATGGCAAGCATCCTCAGAGGTAGTGAGGTCTGTTGGAAGTAGGAAAATGGGGTTTATATATCTGTGGAATGACCAGGGTGGGACAAAGGACTCTTGTCTGCTGGAGCGAAGAGTGAATGGGTTGTTGTAGGTTTTTTCAGGCTATATGGCCATGGTCTAGAGGCATTCTCTCCTAACGTTTCGCCTGCATCTATGGCAAGCATCCTCAGAGGTAGTGAGGTCTGTTAGAACTAGGAAAATGGGTTTATATATCTGTGGAATGACCAGGGTGGGACAAAGGACTCTTGTCTGCTGGAGCTAGGTGGGAATGGGTTGTTGTAGGTTTTTTCAGGCTATATGGCCATGTTCTAGAGGCATTCTCTCCTAACGTTTCACCTGCATCTATGGCAAGCATCCTCAGAGGTAGTGAGGTCTGTTAGAACTAGGAAAAAGAGTTTATATATCTGTGGAATGACCAGGGTGGGACAAAGGACTCTTGTCTGCTGGAGCGAAGAGTGAATGGGTTGTTGTAGGTTTTTTCAGGCTATAGGGCCATGTTCTGGAGGCATTCTCTCCTAACGTTTTGCCTGCATCTATGGCAAGCATCCTCAGAGGTAGTGAGGTCTGTTGGAACTAGGAAAATGGGTTTATCTATCTGTGGAATGACCAGGGTGGGACAAAGGACTCTTGTCTGCTGGAGCTAGGTGTGAATTTTTCAACTGACCACCTTAATTAACATTTGATGGCTTGGCAAAGCCTGGGGGAACCTTTTGTTGAGAGGTGATTAGATGTGAGGTGAGAGACCTCACTACCTCTGAGGATGCTTGCCATAGATGCAGGCAAAACGTCAGGAGAAAATGCCTCTAGAACATGGCCATATAGCCCGAAAAAACCTACAACAACCCAAAGAAAGTACAAAACATTGAGAAAATGGTTTGTACTGTATTTTATACTTTTTTGCTATGTATATGCCTATAAAGGCTTATTGGATTGGGTTGGATTGGATTGGATTGGATTGGATTGGAGATAATGGAGTTTCCAACTCACCAGATTTGGTTCTCCTTCTGCAAAACGCAATGGCAATGGCGGCCAGGACCACGGCGGCAGCCAGCACCGCAATCAGGATGATAACATAGAGGGGCAAGGCGGCCTTGCGATGGCCTGGAATAAACATTGCAAAATTTTGGGGTCTCCATTAGGATTTCCCATTCTACAATATTGCATCCCCCAAAATTTCTCTTATTTGCACCCCCTTTTTGTGACGCTCACCTTGCCTTTCGGAGACCTTTCCATGCAACCCAAAAGTCGACGAAGATGTCCTTGCGGCTGCAAAGAGATCCTCAAAATTAGAATCGGCAGAAAGAAGATCCCACTCCTATCCTAGGAATTAATGAGGAGGGGGCTTTGGGGTCCGGTCCTCAGACTTTGGAACTCCCTGCCACTTCTTTCTTCTTTCTTTCCGTCTCGTTCTCTTTCACACTCTCCTTTTTCTTTTCTTTCTCTTTCCCTCCCTCTTCCATCCTTCTCCTTCCCTTTCTTCTTTTTTCTCTTTGTTCCTTTCATTATTTTCCTCTTTTCTCTCTTCCTTTCTTCTTGTTCACTCTTGACATTGCTTGCTTGCTTTTCATATCTCTTTCTTTATCATTCTCTCCCTTCTTCCTCTTTCTTTCTCTATCCCAACCTCTTTCTCTATCCTTCATCCTTCCATCCATCTACATGCCTTCTCATTTGCTCTCACTTTTTCTTTCTTTTTTCTTTTTCATTCCCTCCTTTTCTTCCTTCCTTCCTTCCTTCTTTCCTTCCTTCCTTCCTACCTTCTTTCCTTTCTTCCCTCCTTCCCTCCCTGCCTCTTTCCTTCCTTCTCTTTCTCATTCACACTCTCCCTTTTCCTTTCTCTCTTTGCCCTCCCTCTTCCGTCCTTCTCCCTCCCTTCCTTCTTTTTTCTCTTTCTTCCTTTCTTTCTTTTCCTTTTTTCTCCCTTCCTTTCTTCTTGTTCACTCTTGATATTGCTTGCTTGCTTTTCATGTCTCTTCCTTTATCATTCTCTCCCTTCTTTCTCTTTTTTTCTCTATCCCAACCTCTTTCTCTATCCTTCATCCTTCCATCCATCTACATGCCTTCTCATTTGCTCTCACTTTTTTCTTTCTTTTCAATACCCTCCTTTTCTTCCTTCCTTCCTACCTACCTTCTTTTCTTTCTTCCCTCCTTCCTTCCCTGCCTCTTTCCTTCCTTCTCTTTCTCTTTCACGCTCTCCCTTTTCCTTTCTCTCTTTGCCCTCCCTCTTCCATTCTTCTCCCCCCTTTCTTCTTTTTTAATCTTTCTTCCTTCCTTTCTTTTTCTCTTTTCTCCCTTCCTTCTTGGTCACTCTTGATATTGCTTGCTTGCTTTTCATGTCTCTTTCTTTCTTGTTCCCTCCCTTCTTTCTCTTTCTTTCTCTAGCCCAACCTCTTTCTCTCTCCTTCACCCTTCCATCCGTGTACATCCCTTCTCATTTGCTGTCACTTTTTCTTTCTTTTTTCTTTTCCATTCCCTCCTTTTCTTCCTTCCTTCCTACCTTCTTCCCTCCTTCCCTCCCTGCCTCTTTCCTTCCATCTCTTTCTCTTTCACACTCTCCTCTTTCTTTTCTTTCTCTCTTTCCCTCCCTCTTTCTTCCCTCCTTCCCTTGCTCCCTCTTTTCTTCTGTCCTTTTCTTCTGCCTTTCATCCATCCATCCATCCATCCATCCATCCATCCATCCCTTTCTTCCTCTATCACAACTTATGAATGTTTAAAAACATTATGTGTGGAGCAGAACAGACACCTCCGCATCTGTATGCTTGTCCACAATGCCCTGCCTCATATACAGAGAAAGACTTGTTGAAGGCTACAGACAATGCCATTGCTGTTGTCCGTTTTTGGTCAAAATATATTTAGCCACCTGCACCCCTTCTATTTTTATTGGTTTTATACTAATTTATGCAATGCTTTTGATACGAAATGAAGTAAAGCTTATGAATTACTCATGTTGAGAACGATCCTTGCTTGGATGAAATCAGAGCCATCTTTCACACTTTATTTTAGCAGATGCCTTCAAGCGGCACCGTTGTCCCACTTCTCCAACATCTAAAACAGCTTCATTCAACCCAGTACAATCATGGACTACATGTCCCAGAATCCTCAATGCACATGGTGTCCTAAAAGGACACTTTACGCTGCTCTTTCTCTCACCTTTTGCCGTAGTCGCTCTTCTCCGGATGATTGGGCCCATTGTGGTCCTTGCTTCGAATGTCTTCTTTGTTGTTTCTGCAACATTTCAGGAAAGAGACTTTTGCAAAACAGTCTTCCCCAAAGAGTGTATGGGATGGGAAAGTATTAGTTAAGTCTCTTTGTAATAGTCACTCTCAAGCATCCAGAAGCGACATTTATCCGGCATCCCCGGGCTAAAGGAGAGTCTCCTGTCTATGTGTTCCCCCCATTTGTGAGGCTGTGGTCTAATCTACGGTTAATCCTCGTTGGGATCCTGACTTTTTGACCCTGAAGCCTCACCTGGCCTGGAAGTTATGGGCTCCTCGGACAACAGGGTGGGAGGTATAGTACTAAAATGGGTAGAACCTGCAAGAGAAGAGACAGACCATCACACAGTCTTAGTGGACTCTTTGTGTCCTCCTTTGTGGCAGAAAGAGGGCCATAGAAATCTTTGGGGGTCTTCCAACCCTACGGATGGCTGTGAGTTCATTGGAGTCCCCTTCTACCCTGGAGGTCTTTAAGCAGAGGCTAGATGGCCATCTGATGGGAGGGATTGGATTGTGTCTTACTGCCTGGCAGGTTGAGGTTGGACTAGATCAGTGTTTCTCAACCTGGGGGTCGGGACCCCTGAGGGGGTCGTGAGGGGGTGTCAGAGGGGTCGCCAAAGACCATAAGAAAACACAGTATTTTCTGATGGTCATGGGGATTCCATGTGGGAAGTTTGAGCCAATTCTATCGTTGGTGGAGTTCAGAATGTTCTTTGATTGTAATGAACTATAAATCCCAGCAACTACAACTCACAAATGTCAATATCTATTTTCCCCAGACTCCACCAGTGTTCACATTTGGGCATATTGAGTATTCGTGCCAATTTTGGTCCAGATCCACCATGGCCATATGAGTCCACAGTGCTCCCTGGATATAGGTGAACTACAACTCCCAAACTCAAGGTCCATGCTCATCAAGCCCTTCCAGTGTTTTCCATTGGTCATGGGAGCCGAGTTCGGATCAAATCCATTGCTGGTGGAGTTCAGAATGCCCTTTGATTATAAGTGAACTATAAATCCTAGCAACTACAACTCCCAAATTACAAAATCAATCCTCCCCCAACCCCACTAGCATTCACATTTGGGTGTATTGGGTATTTGTGCCCAGTTTGGTCCAGTGAATGAAAATACATCTTGCATATCAGATATTGACATTATGATTTATAACAGTAGGAAAATGACTGTTACGAAGTAGCAACGAAAACAGTATTATGGTTAGGGGTCACCACAACATGAGGGGCTGTATTAAGGGGTCACGGCATTAGGAAGGTTGAGAACCACTGGACTAGATGATCTTTGGGGATGCCTTCCAACTCTAGTGATATAAAGACTGCCTGGGAGTCCCCATCTCTGGAGGTCTTTAAGCAGAGGCTCCATGGCTATCTGTCAAGAGGGATCAGATTGTGCTTTTCCTTCATGGAAGAATGAGGTTGGACTGGATGGCCCCTGGGTATCCCTCCCAGATTTAAGATTCCATGATTCTATTATCTCTTCCAATATCATTATCTCGAGGTTTTACAACAGAATCTGGTCATCTGCTGGGAAGGATCGGATTGTGCCTTTCCTTCACCAAAGAAGGAGGGTGGACTCTTCTTCATTAGAATAACATGTGTGAAGGAGGCTGAATCTATAGTAAGTCCTCCTTGGAGTCCTCATCTTTTGGCCCTGAAGCCTCACCTGGCCTGAATATTGTGGACTCCTCAGGTGAAATGCTGGGATGTATAGTACTAAAATGGGTAGGACCTGTGACAGAAGAGACAGAATATTGTATGTGACTATCTGATGACTCCGATTGTTTGCAAGTGCAAGGAATGAGGATCTACGTATCCTAATTGTATATTTGTATATATGCAATGGTGACATATAAGCAGATGGTAACATAAGGAGGATGAAAGAATCCCTCTCGCTCTCTCCTGTGTGACTTGGTGTGAGTATCTGCCTATACTGTATGTGACTATCTGTTTACTCCGATTGTTTGCAAGTGCAAGGAATGAGGATCTGCAAATCGTGTTTGCATATTTGTATACATTGCAACTGTGAAGATTAACACCTCCAGATATTCTGGATTAAAACCTGAATCCGTGTGTTTACTAAAGCAATGTATAGATAAGGTCAGATGCTGGCAGTTGGACTCTGCTGATACATGGGTTGAAGCGCATGTTTTGCTGTGAAAGAACTCTGCTGTATTTTGCTTGCTTCTGGGACATTTGCAGAGGTTCAGGGAGGTCGTGCTCTGGAAACTATAAACCACTTCATGACAAGCAAATCCCGCCACACTCTGGCCATCTGTCAGATCAGAGTGGGCCTTTCACAGCAGAAGGGGGTTGGATTGATAGTTCCTAGGGGTCCCTTCCAACTCTAGGACTCTATGTTGGGAGGGAGAGCCAAGACTCCCGAGGACAGGAGCAGGATTCATAACAATCTTGACAGATTAGAGAGATGGGCCAAAACTAACAAAATGAAGTTCAACAGGGACAAATGCAAGAGACTCCACTTTGGCAGGAAAAACAAAATGCAAAGATACAGAATGGGGGACAATTCCTGGCTCGAGAGCAGTACGTGTGAAAAAGATCTTGGAGTCCTTGTGGACAGCAAGTTAAACATGAGCCAGGAATTTGATGTGGCAGCAAAAAAAGACAATGGGATTTTGACCTGCATCAAGAGGAGCCTAGTCTCTAGATCTAGGGAAGTCCTGCTCCCCATGCTCTATTCTGCCTTGGTTAGACCACACTTGGAATATTGTGTCCAATTCTGGGCATCACAATTCAAGAGAGATATTGACTCTAAGCTGGAATGTGTCCAGAGGAGGGTGACTAAAATGATCAAGGGTCTGGAGAACAAGCCCTATGAGGAGCGGCTTAAGGAGCTGGTCATGTTTAGCCTGAAGAAGAGAAGGCTGAGAGGAGATATGATGAGAGCCATGTATAAATATGTGAGAGGAAGCCACAGGGAGGAGGAGGGAGCAAGCTTGTTTTCTGCTTCCTTGGAGACTAGGACGCGGAACAATGGCTTCAAACTACAAGAGAGGAGATTCCACCTGAACATTAGGAAGAACTTCCTGACTGTGAGAGCTGTTCAGCAGTGGAACTCTCTGCCCCGGAGGGAGTGTGGTGGAGGCTCCTTCTTTGGAAGCTTTTAAACAGAGGCTGGATGGCCATCTGTCAGGGGTGATTTGAATGCAATATTCCTGCTTCTTGGCAGAATGGGGTTGGACTGGATGATAGCCCATGAGGTCTCTTCCAACTCTTGGATTCTAGGATTCTGTGTTGGCCTGTATCCTCCTTACCGTTTCTCACAATGAGCTCAAAGGTCTCGCTCCACTCCATTCGGGTGTTGACTCGGTTTCCTACAACACAGGAGTATCTCCCTGCATCTGAGGCTTTCAACGAGTCGAAGGTGAGCACGGCTCCGCTGTCTACAAACTGTCTGGGGCTGTCGGCTTCTTTCTTGAACCACCGATACTTGATAGGCGGAGAGCCTTCGGTCAAGCAGCTCAGGGTGGCTTGGGCCCCTTCGGACAGGACTGTCCCTGCTCCAAAACTGGACTTGATGAGCGGTTTGGTTACTGGGACTGGGAAGCAAGAGAAGGGTCAAAATCACTCAACGATCTATGTTTCCCATAAGATCAGAATGAACAGAAACATAGCTGGCCTGCTGGATTGTAGGAAAATCAATGCTATGGCATTAGAGAAAACTTTCACAAGCAGGACCTGACCCAAGCAAGACTTGCTGGAATGTGCAAAGTATTTGTTGGAAATGTAAGGTCGATGAAGATGAAGGATTGTCGAAGGCTTTCATGGCTGGAATCACTAGGTTCTTGTGGGTTTTTTCGGGCTATAGGGCCATGTTCTAGAGGCATTCTCTCCTGACGTTTCACCTGCATCTATGGCAAGCATCCTCAGAGGTTGTGAGGTCTGTTGGAATTAGGACAATGGGTTTATATATAGAATCATAGAATCATAGAATCAAAGAGTTGGAAGAGACCTCATGGGCCATCCAGTCCAACCCCATTCTGCCAAGAAGCAGGAATATTGCATTCAAACCACCCCTGACAAATGGCCATCCAGCCTCTGCTTAAAAGCTTCCAAAGAAGGAGCCTCCACCACACTCCGGGGCAGAGAGTTCCACTGCTGAACGACTCTCACAGTCAGGAAGTTCTTCCTAATATCTGTGGAATGGCTGGGGTGGGGCAAGGAGCTCTTCCCTGCTGGAGCTAGGTGTGAATGTTTCAACTGACCACCTTCATTAGCATTTGAAGGCCTGGCTGAGCCTGGGAAAATCCCCTGTTGAGAGGTGTTAAGATGTGCCTGGTTGTTTCCTCTCTGCTGTTTTGCTGTTGTAATTTTAGAGTTTTTTGATACTGGTAGCCAGATTTTGTTCATTTTCATGGTCTCTTCCTTTCTGTTGAAATTGTCCACATGCTTCTTGTGGATTTCAATGGCTTCTCTGTGTAGTCTGACATGGTGGTTGTTGGTGTGGTCCAGCATTTCTGTGTTCTCAAATAATATGCTGTGTCCAGGCTGGTTCCTCAGGTGCTCTGCTATGGCTGAATTCTCTGGTTGAAGGAGTCTGCAGTGCCTTTCATGTTCCTTGATTCGTGTTTGGGCAAAGCTGCGTTTGGTGGTCCCTCTGTAGACTTGTCCACAGCTGCATGGTATATGGTAGACTGCTAATGAAGGTGGTCAGTTGAAACATTCACACCTAGCTCCAGCAGAGAAGAGCTCTTTGCCCCACCCCAGCCATTCCACAGATATATAAACCCTTTTTCCTAGTTCCAACAGACCTCACTACCTCTGAGGATGCTTGCCATAGATGCAGGCGAAACGTCAGGAGAGAATGCCTCTAGAACATGGCCCTATAGCCCGAAAAAACCCACAAGAACCAAGATGAAGGATCTTTCTAAAAAGCAAGGAAATGCAATGCAGGAAATATCCGCATCAAAGACTGGACTATTTCGATGAGTGATACCAAAGAGACAAGTACAAACCATCAAAAGACCCAACTAACTTCTCACACCAAAGCAGCTATCAAATTACACTCTGATTTTACTCCCTGGGTTATAAATGTCATTTTTCTGATTGGTCTTAATTGGGAAAAGTTTATTAAACTGCAGGGCATCCTGCAACACATTTTGCTGTAGTTTTTCAATGAATATCTCATCATATGACCTCGTCACGTCATCATAATTGGTCCAGGCTTATATGATGATGTTGATGATGATGATGATGATCATCATCATCATCATCATCATCAACAACAACATTATTATTATTGATATTAACACTATTATATCACTATTATTTGCATTATTGTTGTTCATATTTGCATTATTAGTAGTAGCAGTAGCACTACTAGTAGTAGTAGTACTAGTAGTACTAGTATTCAAAAAGTTGTAGTAGTAGTATTCAAAAAGACGTAGTAGTAGTATTCAAAAAAGACAGTATAGAAACTCAGAGTGTTATTATTATCATTATCATCATTGGTCCAGGCTTAACGATGATGTTGGTGATGATGATGATTATCATCATCATCATCATCATCATTATCAACAACATTATTATTATTATTATTATTATTATTATTATTATTTATATTAACACTATTATATCACTATTATTTGCATTATTGTTATTCATATTTGCATTATTAGTAGTAGCAGTAGCACTAGTAGTAGTAGTAGTAGTAGTAGTACTAGTATTCAAAAAGTAGTAGTAGTATTCAAAAAGACAGTATAGACACTTGGAGTGTTATTAACATTATCATTATCATCATTGGTCCAGGCTTATATGATGATGTTGATGATGATTATTATTATTATTATCATCATCATCATCATCATTATCAACAACATTATTATTATTACTGATATTAACACTATTATATCACTATTATTTGCATTACTGTTATTCATATTTGCATTATTAGTAGTAGCAGTAGCACTAGTAGTAGTAGTACTACTACTAGTACTAGTATTCAAAAAGTAGTAGTAGTAGTAGTATTCAAAAAGATAGTATAGAAACTCAGAGTGTTATTAACATTATCATTATCATCATTGGTCCAGGCTTATATGATGATGATGTTGATGATGATGATGATTATTATTATTATTATCATCATCATCATCATCATCATCATCAATAACAACATTATTATTATTCCTGATATTAACACTATTATATCACTATTATTTGCATTATTGTTATTCATATTTGCATTATTATTAACATTATTATTATTATTATTATTATTATTATTATTATTTGTAGTAGTAGTAGTAGTAGTAGTATTCAAAAAGGCAGTATGGAAACCCAGCCAATGTGTGTTGATTTTTTCATTTTCATTTTGTGTTGCCATTGGATTGCCCATTGCCTGGCCCCAGAGTCAACCCGGTAGCCATATCGGCTGGTTACCTTTGATCACCCTGAGCCTGGTGACCCTCTCTTTGGTGATCCGGCTCTTGTTCTTTGCTTCCCAGGCCACTGAACAGGTATAGATCCCACTGTCGGTCATGTCCAGCACTTCGATTTGGAGGGAGACATCTCCAGCCGGCTGCCTTCGGACGCTGAGCCGGCCTTTGAAGGCGGTCAAGAGGGTCTGGTCCCCGGAGCTCTGGTCCCGGTGGAAGAGAGTCCGGAAACCGTGCTCTTGCTGGGAGGCTTTCCAAGCCACACTCAGCTCCCGGAAGTCGGGTGATGGCTCATAGGCGCAAGGCAAAACAACAGAAGCCTTCCAAGTTCCATTGACCTCTTCTTTGCCGGAGAGGTCGAGCACGCCTAAGGAAAAGAGAGAACACTTGTGAAATTGGCATAAATAGCTAGAGGCTGGAGCTAGCACTTTGCTGGAAGCAATGTCATGGAATTGCCTCAGGTTGAATCTCTGACAACAAATTATGGGATTGGACCTTGGCTTTGGTTTGTTGGTGAGATTGCTTGGCTTTGACCCTTGGAAAGAACTCTGCACTATCCATACGCTTTGTCCCTTTTGGGCTTATTTATTTGTCGTGTCAGAGCAACCAGTCCATTATATTACATTTCTTTTCTTTTTAAATTTTTTTTAATTTTTAATTAAATTTTATTTTGAAAAGATAATACACCAACCATATATGTTGCAAAAATGTACACATACACAAACAAACACACATACACAAACAACCCTCCATACAGTTACCCCTCCACCCACCCCCAGTGCTACCCACCACCTTGACTTCCATCACTAATCCACGCAGGATTTATGCACAATTTATTTAACCCTCTAAACTTCTAATTCAATAAATTCCTCTTGTTTTTATTTCTTTAGCTCTCCCGTCAAGTATGCTAAGGCCAGCTTCCAGTTTCTTTCAAATATTTCATTATTTTCATATTTCAAATTGCTTGAAATCTTAGCCATCTGTGCATAATCCCACAATTTATCCTTCCAATCTTTGATGCTTAATGTTTTCTCCCCTTTCCAATTTTTGGCAATTGTAATGCGTGCAGCCGCAAAGCTGTACAAGCAGATTTCTCTCTCTGGCTGTTCTAAGCTGTCTCTGAATATCCCTAATAGGCACATCCCTGGGTTCTTTTTTACTTTGTTGTAAATCATTTTATTTGTTTCCTTTATTATTCTTTTCCAATAGATCTGCACCAGTTCGCACGACCACCATACGTGAAAGAAAGTCCCTTTCTTTCTTTTGCACCTCCAA
>NC_090030.1:2813454-2840954 GCF_037176765.1 Anolis sagrei
AGGGAGGAGGGTCTGCTGTAAGACATTTGCACTGAGTCAATGTTTCCATTGCAGCTCCAGATGATCATTCGTTATGGAGCAACTGGTCCCAAATTAACTCCGCTTTGAAATATTGCAAAGAAGCCTTGCACGATGCAGAAATGGCCTGCAGGCTCCAGCCGTCCTGGGCAAAGGTGAGTCCCAGTTCCATCTTCCCACCCATCTCTATCTATCTATCTATCTATCTATCTATCTATCTATCTATCTATCTATCTAAATCTATCTATCTATCTATCTATCCACCCACCCACCCACTCACCCACCGACCCAAACACCCACCCATCTATCTATCTTTCTATCTACCTATCTACCTACATACCTATCTATCTATCTATCTATCTATCTATCTATCTATCTATCTATCTATCTATCTATCTATCTATCCAGCCATCCATCCATCCATCCATCCATCCACCCACCTACCCACCCACCTACCCACCTACCCATCTATCTATCTATCTATCTATCTATCTATCTATCTATCTATCCATCCATCCATCCATCCATCCATCCATCCATCCATCCACCCACCCACCCACCCACCCAAACACCCAAACACCCACCCATCTATCTATCTTTCTATCTTCCTATCTATCTATCTATCTATCTATCTATCTATCTATCTATCTATCTTTCTATCCGTCCATCCATCCACCCACTCACCCACCCACCCAAACACACACCCACACACCCATCCACCCACCCATCCATTCACCCATCTATCCATCTATCTATACACATAATAATAGTGAAAATATGTATGTGTGTATCTGGGTGGGTTGTCCACTTACACAGACAGGCTCCTGCCTCCACAAACAGCTGTAGCTTCCATTACTCAGGAGATACCAATGGCCCTCCCTCCAGTGACATTGCAGGTTATAGTGAGCACTGTAAACATGTCCAAGAGCCCTGCCAATGTCCTCCACAAGCATCACACTGCCCACCACCCAACAGGGACAATTCCCTCCTAGATTTCATGTGTTTCCTCCACCACAGACATCCCAGTGTTGGTATGGTATTTGTATAGCCCCGCCCACTGCCTCTCCCTTAACCCCTTCCTGGAACTTCATTATATGGTCAGCTTAGAGACATATAATGTAGTTTAATTGCACTGAGTTGCATCACATGGGCCTACTCTGACCATATAATGCAGTTTCAAGTCCAGTGTAGATGGGGCCATAGAATCATAGAAAACATCATAACTTACCTCTTGTTACGTCATAATAGACAACATCCCTTGTTGTCTGAGTAGGATAATCCCCAAGGTGAGTCCGTAGGTGACCGTGGAGCCCTATTCTTGACCTGCATCATCCCCCGCAGTGAGGGCATCGGTTTCCAGGTGGAAGGCAGTCTCGGTCGAGGTTGGCTTGATGTGCCTTCTTCCTCTTGGCACGTTTCTCCCTTTTGCCCTCTTCAAATTCTACAGCACTGCTGGTCACAGCTGACCTCCAGCTGGAGCACTCAAGGGCTATCTATGCCAGAGCTTTTAAGGTTGGCTTTGAGCCCATCTTTCAATCTCTTTTCCTGCCCACCAACATTCCGGTTTCCATTCTTGAGTTCAGAGTAGAGCAACTGCTTTGAGAGACGGTGGTCAGGCATCCGGACAACGTGGCCGGTCCAGCGGAGTTGATGGCGGAGGACCATCGCTTCAATGCTGGTGGTCTTTCCTTCTTCTAGCACGCTGACATTTGTCCGCCTGTCTTCCCAAGAGATTTGCAGGATTTTCCGGAGGCAGCGCTGATGGAAATGTTCCAGGAGTTGCATGTGACGTCTGTAGACAGTCCATGTCTCGTAGGCGTAAAGCAGGGTTGGGAGGACAATAGCTTTATAAACAAGCACTTTGGTATCCCTATGGATGTCCCGGTCCTCAAACACTTTCTGCTTCATTCGGAAAAATGCTGCACTCACAGAGCTCAGGCAGTGTTGTATTTCAGTGTCGATGCTGACGTTGGTGGAGGGGTGGCTGCCAAGGGAGTGGAAATGGTCCACATTTTCTAATGTGACACCATTAAGCTGTATCTCTGGTATTGGAAGGGTGTTGGCTGGTGACTGCTGGAACTGTACTTTGGTTTTCTCGATGTTCAATGTTATAGGGTGGGAAGAAATGAATAACACACAACTTCTATATTTGTACCTAGCCTAGTCTATGCAAGTTTTGCAAGTTACAGAACCACAAACTGACCAAAGGGTGCCTTGAAAGGAAGGCTGGGAAGGGTTTCCAATCTCGCTTGCCGAAATGTCCCTTAAAAGGCATTTTGCTCACTGTAAACATGGCAGAAGTGCTGGGCTTTGGTAGGAAAAGACAACATGGCTTCTCTTTCCTCTTCCAGAGCCACTTGTGGAAGGGACAGGCCCTGGCCAACCTTGGGAAAACGGAAGACGCTTTGCATGAATTTTTGTTCTGCCTTACTTTGGAGAGTGGAAATCGGACGGCCAAATTGGAAGCTCAAAGGGTGAGTGAGTCTCGTGTATCTTTCCAACAGGTATTCTCATCTCTGAGTGTAGCGTTGCCTAATTCTGAAGGAGAAAACAATGGATAGAAGGAATGCAATGTGATGCTATTACAGTCCTTCTATCCATTGTTTGAATGTGTCCAGAGGAGGGCGACTCAAATGATCCAGGGTCTGGAGAACAAGTCCTATGAGGAGCGGCTTAAAGAGCTGGGCATGTTTAGCCTGAAGAAGAGAAGGCTGAGAGGAGACATGATAGCCATGCATAAATATGTGAGGGGAACTCATAGGAAGGAGGGAGTAAGCTTGTTTTCTGCTGCCCTGGAGACTAGGATGCAATGGAGCCATGGCTTCAAACGGCAGGAAACGAGATTCCACCTGAACATTAGGAAGAACGTCCTTACTGTGAGAACTGTTCACCAGTGGAACTCTCTGCCCTGGAGTGTGGTCAAGGCTCCTTCTTTGGAGGCTTTTAAACAGAGGCCGGATGGGTGTTTTGAATGTGATTTCTCTGCTTCTTGGCAGAATGGGGTTGGACTGGATGGCTCACGAAGTCTCTTCCAACTCTAGGATTCTATGATTCACATCCAAGGCTCAAAGCAATGGGATCATAGGAGTTGTAGTTTGGTAACGCACCAGGCCTTGTAAACCTACAACTCCCAGGGTTCGATAGCATTGAGCCACGGCACCCAACTGCATTCCTTGAGTCTGCCATGTGGATGCACCCATTGCCGCTCTCCAAAACACACCCAACCCGTTTGCCTTGGAGCTGGTTTACAAACAAACCCTGCAAGGTGTCAACATGATTCGGGTGAGGAAAAAGCTGAATGGAAGCGTCTCCTCATTGGCCGGGAACAATGATGCCATCAACAGGCCACCTCCTCCTCCTTCCCTTTGCAGTTGTGCAACTGGTTATACAATCCGCGTTTGGATCAAAGAACACTGTCTCCATTTGGCATAAATTAGCAGAGCGAGCGGAGAGTCATAACAGTTTTAATGGTTGACTTTGTATAGCAGGCATGGGCAAACTTGGGCCCTCCCTCCAGACGTTTTGGACTTCAATTCCCACAATTTATTTATTTCTGGCATTTGTACCCTGGCCAGGAGGAATGGAGTCAATCTTATTTCATTTGGGAGTGCATTCCATAGGCGGGGGGCCACAGCCAAGAAGGCCCTGTCTCTCAACCCCGCCAAATGCATTTGCGATGTTGACGGAAGTGAGAGCAGGGCCTCCCCGGATGATCTTAGGTTGTGAGATGGAATGTAGAGGCAGACGCATTCAGACAAGTAAGCTGGGCCAGAACCGTATAGAGCTTTATAGGTCAAAACCAGCACAATTCCTAACAAGCTTGAAAGGTTTCCAGCATCCCTGTGGCCAGACTCGAGCGCAGCCTCCGAATGCCAGAAATGGAAAACGATGGGGAAAGCCTTTACCTCTGTTTATGTATTGTCTGTCCTTGTGAATTGTATAACGGCATTGAATGTCTGCCGTATATGTATTCTGTAATCCACCCTGACTCCCCTGGGAGTGACAGAGTGGAATATAAATAAAGATTATTATTATTATTATTATTATTATTATTATTATTATTATTAGAGCTGTCCCCTGCCACACATTGCTGTGGCCCAGTCTGTGTATATGTGTTTTGTGTGTGTATATATTTGTGTATATGTGTATATACGTGTGCTTGCATGTGTGTGTATGTGTATATAGGTGTATATGTGTAAATATGAGTGTAAATGTGTGTAAATTTGTGTATTTCTGTCTTTATGTGTAGATGTATATTGTGTATATGTGTGTGCTTGTGTATATGTATGTGTATTATATGTATATGTGCATGTGTGTATGTATATATGTGTGTATGTATGTCTGCATGTATATATGCATGTGTATATTTGTGTGTGCTTTTGTATATATGTGTGTGTGTGTGTCTGTATGTATATGTGTGTACATTTGTGTATTTCTGTGTTTATGTGTAGATGTATATTGTGTATATGTGTGTGCTTGTGTATATGCATATATGTGTGTATGTATGTGTATTATATGTATATGTGCATGTGTGTATGTATATATGTGTGTATGTATGTGTGCATGTGTATATGCATGTGTATATTTGTGTGTGCTTTTGTATATATATGTGTGTGTGTGTCTGTATGTATATGTGTGTACATTTGTGTATTTCTGTGTTTATGTGTAGATGTATATTGTGTATATGTGTGTGCTTGTGTATATGCATATATGTGTGTATGTATGTGTATTATATGTATATGTGCATGTGTGTATGTATATATGTGTGTATGTATGTGTGCATGTGTATATGCATGTGTATATTTGTGTGTGCTTTTGTATATATATGTGTGTGTGTGTGTCTGTATGTATATGTGTGTACATTTGTGTATTTCTGTGTTTATGTGTAGATGTATATTGTGTATATGTGTGTGCTTGTGTATATGCATATATGTGTGTATGTATGTGTATTATATGTATATGTGCATGTGTGTATGTATATATGTGTGCATGTGTAGATGTATGTGTATATTTGTGTGTGCTTGTGTATATATGTGTGTGCATCTGTATGTATATGTGTGTACATTTGTGTATTTCTGTGTTTATGTGTAGATGCATATTGTGTATATGTGTGTGCTTGTGTATATATATGTGTGTGTGTGTGTGCATGTGTGTATGTATATATGTGTGTTTGTATGTGTGCATGTGTATATATATGTGTATATTTGTGTGTGCTTGTGTATATATATGTGTGTCTGTCTGTCTGTATGTACCTGTGCATATGTATATGTATATGAGTGTATGTCTATATGTATATATGGTTTATTTTGGGGGTGTTTAAGTCCGTTCTGGGTTTGTTTGTGTGTGTGTGTGTGTTTTGGGGTGATGAACACTCATTGGACTGTTATGTGTATTGCATCAAACTTTTGTCTCAATTCATCCAGTGGTTTCTGAGTTATGTTTCTCCCACAGACAAACATTACATTTATATATATATATATAGAGAGAGAGAGAGAGAGAGAGAGAGAGATTATTATTATTCAAACTGCATTAATTCCACAGTGTAGATGTACCCAGGTTAGTTTAAGGTATGCCGGACAGGTTGCATTGTCCCTCTTCTGTCTCCTTGTGCTCAAAGGGTGTGCTTTGTGGCCGCATTGAGTCCTGAAGTGTGTCTCCATGTGTTTTCTCGCAGCTTCTCCTTAATTTATTTTCACGGATCCCGGCCAACACTCAAGAGAACTTGCCTGACATCCTGCAGCAGTTGTCTCGCCACTCTCAATTGAAAGGGGATCTTTTAAATCCAGTGGGATCTGGAGGCTTCCTCCACAGCCTACAAGGTTTACTCAAGGTAAGGCAGGCCTATGGCTCTGTGTCGTTGTGTGCATTGCTTGCTGGGATGGGAGAAGCATTGGAGAGCTCCAGAATGCTTGCTTGGGAAACATCTCCAAAAGAATCTCATGCTGGAGATAAGGCTAGTAACACTTTTATCTCCTCCTCTTTTTGCACAGGGAAATGTGGATCAAGATAAGAATATCTCTGTCCAGGAAGGACTGAAAATAACTGAGAACTTGGGGAGATCCACCCAGAGAGGAGGCTCGGAGGAGAACAGCCATGGCTCTTCGGCTGAAGAATCCAACCTCCCCATCGCCGAGAAATGCAGACTTCTCAAACGGAGGCACTGCTCTGAAGAGGGGCCAAATACAGGCCCACCCAGCAAAATAGTTAAAAGAGGTAAGTGGATTTGGGCCTGATTTTAGATTTGGATTGTATGGCATGGAGTCATGGCAGTTAAAGTGGTGCCAAACAGCATCCCTTCTACAGTGTACATTCATCCAGAGTCACTTCGTGTGGGTCTCCATCCCATAGCTAGCCGCAACTGTTTTGCACCAGTGCAGTTGCAAATGTCTCATAGCTAACTACATATGTTTAGCACCAGCACACTTGCAAATGTCTCATAGCTAACCACATATATTTAGCGTCGGCACAATTGCAAATGTCTCATAGCTAACCACATATGTTTAGCACCAGCGCAGTTGCGAATGTCTCATAGCTAACCGCATATATTTAGCATCGGTGCAGTTGCAAATGTCTCCTAGCTAACTGCCTATGTTTTGCACCAGCACAGTTGCAAATGTTCTCCTAGCTAACCCCATCTGTTTTTCACCAGCGCAGTTGCAAATGTCTCCTAGCTAACCACATATGTTTTGCACCAGTGAAGTTGCAAATGGGAAGTCGGATCTGGTCACGGTGGTCCATGCTCTTGTCACATCCCGACTGGATTACTGCAACGCACTCTACGTGGGGTTGCCTTTGAAGACTGCTCGGAAACTCCAACTAGTCCAGCGGGAGGCAGCCAGATTGTTCACCGGAGCGGCATACAGGGAGCATACCACCCCCCTGTTATACCAGCTCCACTGGCTGCCGATCCAATTCCGAGCACAATTCAAGGTGCTGGTTTTGACCTACAAAACCCTATACGGTTCCGGCCCAGTGTATCTGTCCGAACGGATCTCCCTCTACACCCCACCTCGGAATCTAAGATCTTCTGGGGAGGCCCTGCTCTCGACCCCGCCTTTATCACAAGTGAGACTGGCGGGGACGAGGAGCAGGGCCTTCTCGGTAGTGGCCCCTCACCTGTGGAACTCACCCCCCCGGGGAGATCAGATCAGCGACTTCCCTTCTCTCATTCAGGAAAAAGCTGAAAACCTGGATGTGGGACCAGGCTTTTGGAAACTCTGGCAGCTAAAAAGAAAGACCATAATGATGGGCAAATAATGACGAAACCTATTGGACCTATGGAACTCAAAACACTGACCATGAGACTGTTTATTGTTGTACTATTGTGTTATATATTGATGTTTTTAATCTGTTAATTGTTTAATTATGGTAATGGTTTTATATATGTATGTATTTGGATAAGGGCATTGAGTTGTGCCTTCTTTCTGTAAGCCGCCCTGAGTCCCCCCTCGGGGGTGAGAAATAAATAATAAATAAATAAATAAATAAATAAATAAATGTCTCATAGCTAACCACATATGTTTAGCATTGGCGCAGTTGCAAATGTCTCCTAGCTAACTACATATGTTTACCACCAGCACAGTTGCAAATGTCTCCTAGCTAACTACATATGTTGTGCACCATCACACTTGGAAATGTCTCCTGGCTTACCACATAGGTTTTGCACCAGTGCAGTTGCAAATGTCCCATTGGTCCACCATGACATTATGCCCAACATTTTGTGCCCTCTTAGATACCACTCTTGAAAAGGGATCCAATCCTGGGAACAGCATTCGGGTTGAATTTCTGGATCCATCGGACCTGGAGTGCTCTCTATGCATGAGGTATATGCTCTTTTCTTTTCATGGGTGGGCTGGAGGGATGGCATTCACTGCTAATGGTGGTTAATGGATCCATTGTATGTTGTTGTCCTTCCCAAGATGCAAAGGAGGCCATTTGCTTCTCAGAGGCAACCCTTGCTATTCTGCACTGACTTTGCTCTTGGATGATGAACCTAGCAAAGACCTGGGAAAATTCAGGAGGTTTTGGACTTCAATGCCCACAATTCTTAACAGCCTACCAGCTGTTAGGAATTATGGGAGTTGAAGTCCAGAACCCCTGGAGGGCCGAAGTTTGCCCATGCTTGAGGTAGCATGACAACAAGGCTTCTTCTACACTGCCATATAAAATCCAGATTATCTGTTTTGAATTGGATTATATGGCAGTGTAGACTTAGGCTGGATCTACACTGCCGTATATTGAGAAACAAAGGTGATGTAGAATCCATGCATTGTTCAGGTTCCCATTCAAGTAAGTGGTAGCCTGCATTTTTGGGACTCCATTCTCAGGTTCAGCAAAAGTCTCATTATTTTGACATATGCTGATATACGCAGCAGTTGCCCCTTATAAAAGAGCATGGAATTGGCATGCTGTGTGACCGTGAACCACTAACCTGGTGACCTCACCTCCAGATAACCAAAGCTGCTATTAACCTAGTTTGACTGTAGTTGACCTACATCCCGGAGTGAGTAAGCGAGTGGCAAACCCAAACGCCAACAAAGAAGATCTGCCCAAGGAAAGAGAGTAGAGTTTCTCTTCTTTACGACAGCCATACATTCATTGTATGGCCTGACAGTTAGGACACCAAATATATATTTACAGAATGGTGATGCTCTTACATTCAAGGTCCAGGTTTGGTTCCAGGTCTGCAGAATCTATTTATACTTTGAGATAGAATATAATGGCCTTCAAATGAAACCTGGAATAGGTTGTCAACCTCTCTGCTAAAGCAGGCATGGGCAAATTTTGGCCCTCCAGGTGTTTTGGACTTCAACTCACACAATTCTGAACAGCCTATCAAACAGTCCTTCCTTCCTTCCTTCCTTCCTTCCTTCTCTCTTTCCTTCCTTCCTTCCTTCCTTCCTTCCTTCTTCCTTCTCTCTTCCCTCCCTTACTGCCCTCTTTTTCTCTCCCTCCTTCCTTCCCTTCCACTCTTTTGTCCTTCCTTCCTTCCTTCCTTCCTTCCTTCCTTCCTTCCTTCCTTCCTTTCCCTTCTTCTCTCTTCCCTCCCCTACTGCCCTCTTTCTCCCTCCCTCCTTCCTTCCCTTCCACCCTTTTGTCCTTCCCTCCCTCCTTCCATCCTTCCTTTCTCTTCCCTTCCCTTCCTTCCTTCCTTCCTTCCTTCCTTCCTTCCTTCCTTCTCTCTTCCCTCCCTTACTTCCCTCTGTCTCCCTCCCTCCCTCCCTCCTTCCTTCCTTCCCTTCCACTCTTTTGTCCTTCCTTCCTTCCTTCCTTCCTTCCTTCCTTCCTTCCTTCCCTCTTCCCTCCCTTACTTCCCTCTTTCTCCCTCCCTCCTTCTTTCCCTTCCACCCTTTTGTCCCTACTTCCTTCCTTCCCTCCTTCCTTCCTTTCCTTCTTTCTCTTTACCCTCCCTTCCTTCCCACTTTCTCCCTCCATTCCCTTCCACCCTTTCATCCTTCCTTTCCTTCTCTCTTTCTTTTCTCCTTCCCTTCCTTCTTTCCTTTATTCCTTCCCTTCCACGCTTTTGTCCTTCCACCAATTTTGCCCTTCTTTCCTTCTCTCTTTCCTTCCTCCTCATCTCCCTCCCTTCCCTTCCTCTTTCTCCCTCCTTCCCTTCCACCTTTTTGTCCTTCCTCTTTCATCCCCTCTTTCTCTTTCTATCCTTCAATTCCTTTTCCTCTTTTCTTCCTGCTCTTTCCTTTATCCCTTCCTTCCTTCTATCCTTCTCTTCCTTTTTTTCCATCCTTCCTTTCTTTCCTTCCTTCTCTCTTCCCTCCCTTACTTCCCTCTTTCTCCCTCCCTTCTTCCTTCCCTTCCACCCTTTCGTCCCTCCTTCTTTCCTTCCTTCCTTTCCTTCTCTCTTCCCTCCCTTACTTCCCTCTTTCTCCCTCCCTCCTTCCTTCATTCCTTCTCTCTTCCCTCCCTTCCCTCCCACTTTCTCCCTCCCTCCATTCCCTTCTCCACCCTCTCATCTTTCCTTCTTCCCTTCTCTCTTTCTTTCCTCCTTCCCTTCCTTCTTTCCTTTCTTCTTTCCCTTCCATCCTTTCATCCTTCCACCCCTTTTGCCTTTCTTACCTTCTCTCTTTCTTTCCTCCTCTTCTCCCTCCCTTCCCTCCCTCTTTCTCCTTCCTTCCTTTCCACCCTTTTGACCTTCCTCTTTCACCCCCTCTTTCTCCTTCTATCCTTCCATCCCTTTTCTCTTTTGTTCCTTCTCTTTCCTTTATGCTTCCCTCCCTCCCTTCTATCCTTTTCTTCCTCTTTTTCCTTCCTTCCTTTCATTCTTCCTTCCTTTCATTCTTCCTTCCTTTCTGCCCTTCCTTCCTTCCCTCTTTCCTCCCCCTTCCCTCTCTTCCTCTTCCTCCTTCCATTCTTCCCTTCCTCCCTTTTGTCCTTTCTTCCTTCCATCACTGGGAGTGATAGCACGTGGCCCCCAAGTTAGAAAGTTTGCCCAGGCCTGGTCTAACTGTAGAATTAATGCAGTTGTCCATGCCTGCTTTAAAGAATACATGCCTCTGAATGTATCTGTAAATTGTGTATGGAAACAGTGGTACCTTTTTCACGATCCTGGCTGCAAATCATGTCTTTGGTTTTCTTCCCTTCCCAACTCCAGGCTCTTCTACGAACCGGTCACCACCCCTTGCGGACACACTTTCTGCCTGAAATGCCTCGAAAGGTGCCTGGATCACAACCCCAAGTGTCCACTCTGCAATGAGGATCTCACCGAGGTAAGACTTGTGTGTCAACATTGATCTTTTACCATGTAGAGTTGTTGTTGAGTCAATGAGAATGGCGCTATCTGTTGCGCTTTAGCACCAGAACACCTTTTCACCCAGCACCACACACGAGTCCAATAGTTCTATCTAAAAAGGTGTATTGAAGAAAGCAGGTAAAAAGGGGGAGAAGGCAATTCCAAAAAGGGTAGAAGATCAGCAAGAACGAAATGGCAATAATCCAAATAATAAGGAATAACAAGTTAAACATGAGCCAACAATGTGATGTGGCGGCAAAAAAAGCCAATGGGATTTTGGCCTGCATCAATAGGAGCCTAGTGTCTAGGTCCAAGGAAGTAATGCTACCCCTCTATTCTGCTTTGATTAGACCACATCTGGAATATTGTGTCCAATTTTGAGCACCACAATTCAAGAGAGATATTGACAAGCTGGAATGTGTCCAGAGGAGGGCGACTAAAATGATCAAGGGTCTGGAGAACAAGCCCTATGAGGAGCGGCTTAGGGAACTGGGCATGTTTAGCCTGAAGAAGAGAAGGCTGAGAGGAGATATGATAGCCATGTATAAAGATGTGAGAGGAAGCCACAGGGAGGAGGGAGCAAGCTTGTTTTCTGCTTCCTTGGAGACTAGGACGCGGAACAATGGCTTCAAACTACAAGAGAGGAGATTCCATCTGAACATTAGGAAGAACTTCCTGACTGTGAGAGCCGTTCAGCAGTGGAACTCTCTGCCCCGGAGTGTGGTGGAGACTCCTTCTTTGGGAGGGAAGAGAGAAGGAAGGAAAGAAAGGAAGGAAGGATGGGAAAAAAAGGAAGAGAAGGATAGAAGGAAGGAAGGGATAAAGGAAAGAGAAGGAAGAAAAGAGGAAAAGGAATTGAAGGATGGAAGGTAGGAAGGGAAGGAAGGATAAAAGCAAGAGAGACGGAAGGAAAGACAAAAAGGTAGGAAGAATGGGAGGAGTCAGAGGGAGAGAGGGAGGAAAGAGAGAAAGAGAAGGGGGTTGGACTGGATGGCCCATGAGGTCTCTTCCAACTCTCTGATTCTATGATTCTATGATTCTATGATTCTATGAATACATAAAATTAAGAGTACCCAAATCCACAGCGAAACTTCAAGCATAAATCCATGAACAAGACAAACGGACCTTTTCCAAGGGAAATACTTCCTGTAAACAAAGGCATGAACCAGAACAGGAAACTTGAGGACACTTGAAACATGAACTTGAGAGCAGAGATGGACAGGGAAACCATGCCGAACTGCTTGGTCCCCGTCTCCATCCATGTAGTTAGATTACCATTCTGAGTAACCATGAGATCATGCCGAATGCACCTGGGCTTCAAAGTCTTCTCACAGATTCTCTCTACTTAGTCTATTTTTCACTCCCTCCATTCTCACAGATTCTCTCTACTTGGTCTATTTTTCACTCCCTCCATTCTCACGGATTCTCTCTACTTGGTCTATTTTTCACTCCCTCCATTCTCACAGATTCTCTCTACTTGGTCTATTTTTCACTCCCTCCATTCTCACAGATTCTCTCTACTTGGTCTATTTTTCACTCCCTCCATTCTCACAGATTCTCTCTACTTGGTCTATTTTTCACTCCCTCCATTCTCACGGATTCTCTCTACTTGGTCTATTTTTCACTCCCTCCATTCTCACGGATTCTCTCTACTTGGTCTATTTTTCACTCCCTCCATTCTCACGGATTCTCTCTACTTGGTCTATTTTTCACTCCCTCCATTCTCACGGATTCTCTCTACTTGGTCTATTTTTCACTCCCTCCATTCTCACAGATTCTCTCTACTTGGTCTATTTTTCACTCCCTCCATTCTCACAGATTCTCTCTACTTGGTCTATTTTTCACTCCCTCCATTCTCACAGATTCTCTCTACTTGGTCTATTTTTCACTCCCTCCATTCTCACAGATTCTCTCTACTTGGTCTATTTTTCACTCCCTCCATTCTCACAGATTCTCTCTACTTGGTCTATTTTTCACTCCCTCCATTCTCACAGATTCTCTCTACTTGGTCTATTTTTCACTCCCTCCATTCTCACAGATTCTCTCTACTTGGTCTATTTTTCACTCCCTCCATTCTCACAGATTCTCTCTACTTGGTCTATTTTTCACTCCCTCCATTCTCACAGATTCTCTCTACTTGGTCTATTTTTCACTCCCTCCATTCTCACAGATTCTCTCTACTTGGTCTATTTTTCACTCCCTCCATTCTCACAGATTCTCTCTACTTGGTCTATTTTTCACTCCCTCCATTCTCACAGATTCTCTCTACTTGGTCTATTTTTCACTCCCTCCATTCTCACAGATTCTCTCTACTTGGTCTATTTTTCACTCCCTCCATTCTCACAGATTCTCTCTACTTGGTCTATTTTTCACTCCCTCCATTCTCACAGATTCTCTCTACTTGGTCTATTTTTCACTCCCTCCATTCTCACGGATTCTCTCTACTTGGTCTATTTTTCACTCCCTCCATTCTCACGGATTCTCTCTACTTGGTCTATTTTTCACTCCCTCCATTCTCACGGATTCTCTCTACTTGGTCTATTTTTCACTCCCTCCATTCTCACAGATTCTCTCTACTTGGTCTATTTTTCACTCCCTCCATTCTCACAGATTCTCTCTACTTGGTCTATTTTTCACTCCCTCCATTCTCACAGATTCTCTCTACTTGGTCTATTTTTCACTCCCTCCATTCTCACAGATTCTCTCTACTTGGTCTATTTTTCACTCCCTCCATTCTCACAGATTCTCTCTACTTGGTCTATTTTTCACTCCCTCCATTCTCACAGATTCTCTCTACTTGGTCTATTTTTCACTCCCTCCATTCTCACAGATTCTCTCTACTTGGTCTATTTTTCACTCCCTCCATTCTCACAGATTCTCTCTACTTGGTCTATTTTTCACTCCCTCCATTCTCACAGATTCTCTCTACTTGGTCTATTTTTCACTCCCTCCATTCTCACAGATTCTCTCTACTTGGTCTATTTTTCACTCCCTCCATTCTCACAGATTCTCTCTACTTGGTCTATTTTTCACTCCCTCCATTCTCACAGATTCTCTCTACTTGGTCTATTTTTCACTCCCTCCATTCTCACAGATTCTCTCTACTTGGTCTATTTTTCACTCCCTCCATTCTCACAGATTCTCTCTACTTGGTCTATTTTTCACTCCCTCCATTCTCACAGATTCTCTCTACTTGGTCTATTTTTCACTCCCTCCATTCTCACAGATTCTCTCTACTTAGTCTATTTTTCACTCCCTCCATTCTCACAGATTCTCTCTACTTGGTCTATTTTTCACTCCCTCCATTCTCACAGATTCTCTCTACTTGGTCTATTTTTCACTCCCTCCATTCTCACAGATTCTCTCTACTTGGTCTATTTTTCACTCCCTCCATTCTCACAGATTCTCTCTACTTGGTCTATTTTTCACTCCCTCCATTCTCACAGATTCTCTCTACTTGGTCTATTTTTCACTCCCTCCATTCTCACAGATTCTCTCTACTTGGTCTATTTTTCACTCCCTCCATTCTCACAGATTCTCTCTACTTGGTCTATTTTTCACTCCCTCCATTCTCACAGATTCTCTCTACTTGGTCTATTTTTCACTCCCTCCATTCTCACAGATTCTCTCTACTTGGTCTATTTTTCACTCCCTCCATTCTCACAGATTCTCTCTACTTGGTCTATTTTTCACTCCCTCCATTCTCACAGATTCTCTCTACTTGGTCTATTTTTCACTCCCTCCATTCTCACAGATTCTCTCTACTTGGTCTATTTTTCACTCCCTCCATTCTCACAGATTCTCTCTACTTGGTCTATTTTTCACTCCCTCCATTCTCACAGATTCTCTCTACTTAGTCTATTTTTCACTCCCTCCATTCTCACAGATTCTCTCTACTTAGTCTATTTTTCACTCCCTCCATTCTCACAGATTCTCTCTACTTAGTCTGTAGGCTGTTAGGAATTGTGGGAGTTGGAGTCCAAAACACCTGGAGGGCCAAAGTTTGCCCATGGCTGTTTTAGTATCTCCAAAAGTCTCCAATACCACATTTCAAATTAATTGACCTTCTTCCTATGAGTTCTTCCTATCCGTTGTCTAGCTTTCACAAATATACTTAACATTTGGAAAATGTGGTGGTACGTTAGTATTCAGTAGTTCTTTCTTCTAGTAGCATGCATTCGTATTCGCTTTCTTGCAAGAGTTGACGGCACCAGTATTGCAATTTCCAAAAAATATTTGCATTTGTAGTTTGTGTTGGAGAAAGATTTGGTAGCAGAATTGTGGCTTGAGAGGAGTCCCTTTGTCTTCCGCAGTACTTGGCAAGAAGGAAACATTGCAAGACGGTGCTGATTGAGGAACTCATTGCAAAGTACCTTCCGGAGGAGCTCAAGGAACGGAGGAAACTCTATGAAGAGGAGATTGCAGAGTTTTCCAAGTATGCTATTGTCCCTTTCCATTCCCTCCAACTAATAGTTTGCCCCATGCTCTTCCTTTATGGCAAAATTGCATCTCTTCTGGACCAGAATTCCCAGATTCCATTTAAATATTTGCACTTCCAGCTTTTTTGTTGGTCTTTCTGGTAAGCAAACATGGCGCCTTAACCACGTCTCTGTCGTCCTCCAGCTTGAACAAGAACGTCCCCATCTTTGTCTGCACCATGGCTTACCCCACCGTGCCCTGCCCTCTGCACATCTTTGAGCCGTGCTATCGCCTGATGATCCGGAGATGCATGGAGACGGGGACCAAGCAGTTCGGCATGTGCACCGGGGACCCTGTCAAGGGGTGAGTGAGCGCATTTAAATCTCCATCCTTGTAGTTAGGTTACCATTCTGAGTAACCATGAGATCATGCCGAATGCACCTGGGCTTCAAAGTCTTCTCACGGATTCTCTCTACTTAGTCTATTTTTCACTCCCTCCATTCTCACAGATTCTCTCTACTTGGTCTATTTTTCACTCCCTCCATTCTCACAGATTCTCTCTACTTGGTCTATTTTTCACTCCCTCCATTCTCACAGATTCTCTCTACTTGGTCTATTTTTCACTCCCTCCATTCTCACAGATTCTCTCTACTTGGTCTATTTTTCACTCCCTCCATTCTCACAGATTCTCTCTACTTGGATTATTTTTCACTCCCTCCATTGGAGGGACCTCACCAAGATCTGGCTCTTGGTGAGGTCCCTTCAGCAGAGGTTTAAAGTCCTTGTAAAACTACAACTAACATTATTCCGGAGCACTGAGTTGTGGCAGTCAAAGTGAGGTCAAACTACATTGGCACACACACAGCTTTAATTGGCATTTGGCAACAAAATCACAACACAGAGGTTTTTTTAGCACATGCATGGGCAAACTTCAGCCCTCCAGGTGTTTTGGACTCCAACTCCCACAATTCCTAACAGCCGGTAGGCTGTTAGGAATTGTGGGAGTTGGAGTCCAAAACACCTGGAGGGCTGAAGTTTGCCCATGACTATTTTAGCATCTCCAAAAGTCTTCTCCAATACCACATTTCAAATTAATTGACCTTCTTCCTATGAGTTCTTAGGAAGTGAGGGGTGAGTGAGCGCATTTAAATCCATTGCCATGTTAGTCTGGAATGTCAGGGTGCAAAGGGATCTTGGTGCACCTCTGAGACTGAGAGAAATACACTGGTAGCATGATTCGTTTCAAAGTAGGTACAGCTTTTGCAGATTTCAGTTATCAGGAAGGTTCCATGTCATATTTGGTGGCATTTTTTAGTAGTTAGGTTGCATGCCTATAGTAGTAGTTAGGTTACATGTCTATGGAAATAATTAGGCTGCATGTTTGTAGTAGTAGTTAGGTTGCATACTTGTAGTAGTAGTTAGGTTGTATGCCTATAGTAGTAACTAGTAGTCTATAGTAGTAGTTAGGTTACATGTCTATGGAAATAATTAGGCTGCATGTTTGTAGTAGTAGTTAGGTTGCATACTTGAAGTAGTAGTTAGGTTGTATGCCTATAGTAGTAACTAGTAGTCTATAGTAGTAGTGAGGTTACATGTCTATGGAAATAATTAGGCTGCATGTTTGTAGTAGTAGTTAGGTTGCATACTTGTAGTAGTAGTCTATAGTAGTAGTGAGGTTACATGTCTATGGCAATAGTTAGATTGCATGCCTATAGTAGTAGTTAGGTTACGTACCTATGGAAATACTACAGATTGCATGCCTGTAGTAGTTAGGTTAAATGCTTACTGGAGTAGTTGGGTTGCATGCTTGTAGTAGTAGTTAGGTTAGATGCCTATAGTAGTAGTTAGGTTACATGTCTATGAAAATAGTTAGGCTGCATGCTTGTAGTAGTAGTTAGGTTGCATACTTGTAGTAGTAGCTAGTAGCCTATAGTAGTAGTGAAGTTACATGTCTATAGCAATAGTTAGGTTGCATGCCTATAGTAGTAGTTAGGCTACATGCCTATCAAAATAGGTTGCATGTCTGTAGTAGTTAGGTTAAATGCTTATTAAGTAGTTGGGTTGCATACTTGTAGTAGTAATTAGGTTATATGCCTATAGTAGTAGTTAGGTTACTTGTCTCTGGCAATAATTAGGATGCTTGTCTATAGTAGTTACTAGGTTGCATGCCTATAGTAGTAGTTAGGTTACACGGCTATGGAAATAGTTAGGTTGCATGCCTGCAGTAGGTTGCATGCCTGTAGTAGTAAAGTTGCATTAATATATTAGGAGTTAGGTTTTATGGCTATAGTAGTCAATGGTATAAGCCATAGCAGATTAAGAAGGGGTCTATCTAAACCCACACAGTTTGTTGGAAGAGCTTTTAAGAGTCCAATGGGAGTGTAACTGCAACCTGGCCAATGAGCAATACAATGTATGTTTACAAATGAGCAACGAGTAAATCTCTTCAGCACTGTGTGATTTGCAGCTCTGCTGAAGTGCCCAGCTGCAAAACCTGAACCCTCTTTCCTTTATTTTGGCAAAAAGGTTTGCGGAATACGGCTGCATCTTGGAGATCAGAAATGTGGAATTCTTTGCCGACGGGCGGTCAGTGGTCGACAGCATTGGCAAGAGGAGGTTTAAAGTGATCCAGCACAGCCAGCGCGATGGATACAACATGGCAGACATCGAGTACATTGAAGATCAACCGGTGTGTATTGATTGGATGCTGTGAGATAAGGGGTGGGCAACTGCAGTGGGTTTGGGAACCGATTTCCTGCACCAGAATCTGTTGTGGTTGCATAGACTACGTATTTCTATGCTAAATGGTCTCATGCAAGCCGACCAGCTCTCTGGCTGGAGACTTATTCCTGCCATGCAGGTGCATATTGTTGAGGCTCAGTGCTGTCCAAAAACCAATAGTATTTCTGTTTCAATCAGACACTAGAAACAAGGAGATCAAATGAGATAGATAGACAAAGCTATTGGGTGTGCAATGGGAAAATAGCGCCACACCACTGAGATGTAACTCGGATCCTTGTTATTCGTTGTTATGTTTATTCCTAAATATTTTGCTTTTTTGTCTTAGTTCTTCTTTTTCTTTGTTGTTTAACTTGGTCACCAATATTTTTGTTTTGTGTAGATTGATCGAAAGTCCTGTAACTAATCCAAATTGATTAACCAAGTGTATCATTTCAGGAAATTCCTTGAGTGGGTCTTCAGACATTAGCGTAATGTCATCCGCAAAGAACTTTATTTTCTATTTTGGGATTTTCACTTTTATTCCTATTAGATCTTCATCTTGGCATGATTTCCTTGCCAGATTTCTATTGCGAGTATAAATAATAAAGGCCAAAGTGGACATTAATAGAATCATAGAATCATAGAATCCTAGAGTTGGAAGAGACCTGATGGGCCATCCAGTCCAACCCCATTCTGCCAAGAAGCAGGAATATTGCATTCAAATCACCCCTGACAGATGGCCATCCAGCCTCTGCTTAAAAGCTTCCAAAGAAGCAACCTCCACCACACTCCGGGCAGAGAGTTCCACTGCTGAACGGCTCTCACAGTCAGAAAGTTCAGATGGAATCTCCTTTCTTGTAGTTTGAAGCCATTGTTTCGTGTCCTAGTCTCCAAGGAAGCAGAAAACAAGCTTGCTCCCTCCTCCTCCCTGTGGCTTCCTCTCACATATTGATACATGGCTATCATATCTCCTCTCATCCTTCTCTTCTTCAGGCTAAACATGCCCAGCTCCTTAAGCCGCTCCTCATAGGGCTTGTTCTCCAGACCCTTGATCATTTGAGTCGCCCTCCTCTGGACACATTCCAGCTTGTCAATATCTCTCTTGAATTGTGGTGCCCAGAATTGGACACAATATTCCAGGTGTGGTCTAACCAAAGCAGAATAGAGGGGTAGCATTACTTCCTTAGATCTAGACACTATGCTCCTCTTGATGCAGGCCAAAATTCCTGTCTCACACTTCTCTGAATTGGTCAAGTCTCCGTTGATTTGAATTTTAGTCCTTCTGGCCACGCAACACACACGTTCCTGCTTCTTTTCTTACTAGTCGTTGCTTTGTGGCTCATCTTTATTTCCCTTTTCTCTTTCCAATCCCAGGTGCAAGGAGAGGAATACGCCGAGCTGATTGTCCTTCACGATTCCGTATATGTCCAAGCCTATGCCTGGTTTGATTCCCTCAAGCCGGTGCTCAAGAGCCGTATCCTCGGTCACTTTGGACCAATGCCTGCTAAAGATTCGGACCCACAGGTACAAGAATTCCTGCTGTCTCAGCCCCATTATTAACTTTGTAAGTCAGATGTTTGTAAACCAGGGACTGCATGGAGTTTAAACCAGAGGATTTGTTTGGATCCTGTGCCTTGGTGTGTGTGTGTGTCTGGGAATTGTAGCTCACAAAGAGAATTGTCCCAATGTCCTTAGTTCTTGTCAAATGGGAAAATGCTCCAGCGACTATGTGAAGCACTACCTTCTGAAGATCGATGTGTTGTCAAAGGCTTTCATGGCCAGATTCACTGGGTTGCTGTGAGTTTTTCAAGCTGTCTGGCCATGTTCCAGCAGCATTCTCTTCTGAGGTTTCGTCTCCATCTGTGGCTAATGGCATCTTCAGAGGTTCTGTTGGCAGTGAGGCAAGTGGAGCTGATATATACCTGTGGAATAATATTTCCATTAGCAAGCTTGAATAGCATTAAGTAGCCATGAAGCTGTAAAGTCAATCAGTGAGGTTATCTGCATAGTTAGCCTGGCTGTTGTTGTCTGGAGGCACCCTCTTCTTGGGAGGTGTTAACTGGCACTTGATTCTTTGCTGTCTGGAGTTCCCCTGTTGCTGAGCAGTGTTCTTTGTTTACTGTCTTGATTCTGGGTTTTTTTTAAATACAGGTTCATTTTCATGGTTTCCTCCTTTCTGTTGAAATTGTTTATGTGCTTTTTGTGGATTTCAGTGGCTTCTCTGTGTAGTCTGACACAAAAGCAAGGCCACAAAGGCCAGGCTACCTCTATGCACAGACCCTCACTGATTGACTTTGCAGCTTCATGGCTACACAATAGTAATTAAGCTTGCTAATAGCAACAGTCACACTTGCTTCAAACAGAAAGGGTTCTTCCTCCCACCCTGGACACTATTCCACAGATATATATATATATATATATATATATATATACACACACACACACACACATATACATATACATACACTCCACTTATTTATTTATTTATTTGCTACCTTTATATCCCACCCTTCTCATCCCGAAGTGGACTCAGAGCAGCTTATGAGTAATATGTAAATACAATATATTATATTAATACCATAGCACAATATTACTATTATATATCACTATATTGTACTATACCAATGTAGTGTAATATTGTTAGTAATATTACATATAATATAAAATATATAATTATAATATCATGTTATTAGTATTATATTGTATCACATTATAATATTATCAATATTATATGTATACACAATATATTATATTATATTATACTAGCTGTGCCCTGCCACGCGTTGCTGTTTTGAGTTTTGTTTTGCCGTTTTGTGAGTGTGTTGTTGTGTCGTTTTTCATTTTGAGTAGATATGTTTGTACCTTGTGGGTTGTGTTATGGGCATGGCAATTTTGGTTAAGTTTCGTTGGGTTTTTTTGAGTTTTGTTGTTTTGCCGTTTTGTGAGTCTGTTGTTGTGTTGTTTTTCATTTTGAGTAGATATGTTTGTACCTTGTGGGTTGTGTTATGGGCATGGCAATTTTGGTACAGTTTCGTTGGGGGGTTGTGGAGTTTTGCTGTCCGGTTGAACCAACCTAACAGATATATATATATATATAGATAGATAGATAGATAGATAGATAGATAGATATAGATATAGATATAGATATAGATATAGATATATAGATTTAGATTTAGATTTAGATTTAGATTTAGATTTACATTTACATTTACATTTACATTTACATTTACATTTACATTTACATTTACATTTACATTTACATTTAGATTTAGATTTAGATTTAGATTTAGATTTAGATTTAGATTTAGATTTAGATTTAGATTTAGATTTAGATTAGATTTATATTATATTATATTATATTATATTATATTATATTATATTATATTATTAACACAATGCAGGAGACAGGGTGGAACTGTCTTCCTGGCCCCCTCTCTCTTCACTCTGGTCCTAGAGCAGCAGCACATGCCTCACTTCCAACACAACCTCTGAAGATGCATTAGATCAGCGTTTCTCAACCTGGGGGTCCCGACCCCTGGGTGGGTTGCGAGGGGGTGTCAGAGGGGTCACCAAAGACCATCAGAAAAAATAGTATTTTGTGTTGGTCCTGGGGGTTCCGTGTGGGAAGTTTGGCCCAATTCTATTGTTGATGGGGTTCGGAATGCTCTTTGATTGTGAGTGAACTATAAATCCCAGCAACTACAACTCCCAAATGTCAGAGTCTATTTTCTCAAAACTCCACCAGTGTTCACATTTGGGCATATTGAGTATTCGTGCCGAGTTTGTTCCAGATCCATCATTGTTTGAGTCCACAGTGCGCTCTGGATGTAGGTGAACTACAACTCCCAAACTCAAGATCAATGCCCACCAAACCCTTCCAGTATTTTCTGTTGGTCATGGGAGTTCTCTGTGCCAAGTTTGGTTCAATTCCATCATTGGTGGAGCTCAGAATGGTCTTAGATTGTAGGTGAACTATAAATCCCAGCAACTACAACTCCCAAATGTCAGAGTCTATTTTCCCAAAACTCCACCAGTGTTCACATTTGGGCATATTGAGTATTTGTGCCAAGTTTGCTCCAGATTTATCATTGCTTGAGTCCACAGTGCTCTCTGGATGTAGGTGAACTACAACTCCCAAACTCAAGATCAATGCCCACCAACCCTTCCAGTATTTTCTGTTGGTCATGGGAGTTGTGTTCCAAGATTGGTTCAGTTACATCATTGGTGGAGTTCAGAATGCTTTTTGATTGTAGGTCAACTATAAATCCCAGCAACTACAGCTCCCAAATGAATCCCCCAAGGCCAGCAGTATGCAAATTTGGGGGTATCTGATATTTGTGCCAAATTTGGTCCAGGGAATGAAAATACATTCTGCATATCAGATATTTACATTATGATTCATAACAGTAGCAAAATTACAGTTATGAAATAGTAACAAAAATAATTTTATGGTTGGGGGTCACCACAACATAAGGAACTGTATTCAGGGGTCATGACATGAGGAAGGTTGAGAAACACTGCATTAGATGCAGGTGAAATGTCAGGAGGGAATGCACTTGGAGCATGGCCATACAGCCCCAAAGATTATTTATTTATTTACTTACTTTACTTTACTTTACTTCTATACCACTGTTCTCAGCCCGGAGGTGACTCACAGCGGTTTACAGCACACAGGAAACAGCAAAAATCCAATGCACCAATATAAAAACACATTTGGCAACCTAATCTAATACACAGTTAGTACACAATTAGTATAATAACCATTCACTAGCGTCTCATCACTAAAAAACACAATCCAGATTCGTCATCCATTGTTCCAATCCTATGTCATTACCAATCATTGCACTAAATTATTCGAGCGCCTGCACAAATAACCAGGTCTTCACTTTCCTGCGGAATACCATTAGAGATGGTGCTAATCTAATGTCTGTGGGAAGGGTGTTCCACAGCCGGGGAGCCACCACCGAGAAGGCCCTGTCTCTCGTCCCCGCCAGCCGTGCTTGTGAGGCTGGCGGGATCGAGAGCAGGGCCTCCCCGGAAGATCTCAAAGTCCTGGTGGGTTCATAGGCAGAGATGCAGTCAGATAGGTAGCTTGGGCCGGAACCGTTTAGGGCTTTAAAGGCCAACGCCAGCACTTTGAATTGAGCCCGGTAGCAGATCGGTAGCCAGTGGAGTTGGCGCAACAGGGGGGTTGTATGCTCCCTGCGTTCCGCTCCTGTTAGAATCATGGCTGCCGAACGTTGGACTAATTGAAGCTTCCGAGCAGTCTTCAAAGGCAACCCCACGTAGAGAGCGTTGCAGTAGTCTAGGCTGGATGTAACCAGAGCGTGGACTACCATGGCCAAGATTCACAGCAACCCTATCCTTCTTCTCTCTGTGTTCCAGGCCAACCCCAATGGGCCTTCCTGGTGCTGGTGGATCCTGGCTGTGCTGCCTTTGGAGAGCCGAGCTCAGCTCCCGTTCCTGGCCATGACTTCCCTGAAGGAGCGCCTCAACGGCATCAAGCGCGTCTTGGCTTTCATGTCGCGTTCGAGGTCTCGACGATGACGACAAGGATCCGAAAGGAACCGTCTTATGCTGCCAGAGTGCTTGAGCATCTCTCTCCGCTGACTCCGTTGCAGAGATGACAACGACAACAGCCGTGCAAAAGGCCGAAGCCGAGGAGTTGTGGGAACGAAACCTTTTTGCTTGCGGTGTACCTTTCATTTGGTTTGCCTAAGCCAAGTTCAGCCTTGTAGGTGTGGACGGACCCTACATCGAGCTGCAATCATGTTTACAGAGAAGCGATTCGGAGATGGAAACGGGCGCATCTCTTTCCGTCTGCACCACGAGCACCGTAGAAGTCTTTCAAAAGGTGTTGAGAGAGAGAAATGCAGGAAATGTCTTGGATCTGAACTTCAAGCGCAGTTCAGTCGCAGCCTTAATGCTCTGGAGTTGGGTCTTCAATGGCTGCACCGTTGTGTTGAAGCTTGGGCATGTGTGTGTTCACTTTCTTGCCTATTGAGGGAACAAAAACAAAGATGAGCATCAACCTTTTTTGGGAAGACTTTTCTCTTTCTTTAATTTGACTTTTCAGGAGAAACTGCATTGAAATCTGATGTAAGGTGGACCCTCCCTCTTGTCTTTCGTTCCTTCTCTCCTTCCTCATTCCCTCCCTCTTTCTCCTTCCATCCTTCCCTTCCTCCCTTTCATCCTTCCTTCCTTCTCTCTTTCCTCCCTCTCTCCCTCTGACTCCTCCCGTTCTTCCTTCCCTTTTGTCTTTCCTTCCATCTCTCTTGCTTTTATCCTTCCCTTCCTACTTCCATCCTTCTCTTCCTCCCTTCCTTCCTTCCGTCCTTCCCTTTTGACGTTCCTTCCTTCTCTTTCCATTATCATTCCCTTCCTCCTTCCCTTCCTGCCTTCCATCCTTCTCTTCCTCCCTTCCTTCCCTCATTTTCCTTCCTCCTTCCCTGCCTTCCTTCCTTCCCCTTTGTCTTTCCTTCCTTCTCTTTCCTTTATCCTTCCCTTCCTACCTTCCATCCGTCTCTTCCTCCCTTTCTTCCTTCCTTCTTTTTCCTCCCTCCTTCCCTTCCACCCTTCCTTCCTTTCCCTCTTTCCTCCCTCTATCCCTATTTCTCCTTCCATCCTTCTCTTCTTCTCTTTCTTCCTTCCTTTTCTTTTTCCTTCCCTGCCTTCCTTCCTTCCTTCCCTTTTGTCTTTCCTTCCTTCTCTTTCCTTTATCCTTCCCTTCTTACCTTCCATCCGTCTCTTCCTCCCTTTCCTCCTTCCTTCTTTTTCCTTCCTCCTTCCCTTCCACGCTTCCTTTCCCTCTTTCCTCCCTCTATCCCTCTTTCTCCTTCCATCCTTCTCTTCCTCCCTTTTTTCCTTCCTTTTCTTTTTCCTTCCTCCTTCCATCACTGGGCAGCTAGTCCTTGCAGGGAGTGCTAGCATGCGTCCCACAAGTTAGAAAGTTTGTCCAGGCCTGTTGCAAACTCATAGAATACAATTTGAACTGCATTGTATGATTCTACAGTGGCCATATAATGGAGTTCCAAACTGCATTATATGGTCAGTGTAGACGCAAAGAGTCACGTGGAGACAGATGTCAGTCTTATTAAACTGCAGAGTCAGTTGGTCTTTCTGGATTGCCGCTTGTTTGGGGATTCTGGGAGTTGTAATCCAGCAATATTGGAAACCAAGCTGCAGTGATTCTACAGTGGCCATATAATGGAGCTCCAAACTGCATTATGTGGTCAGTGTAGACGCAAAGAGTCACGTGGAGACAGATGTCAATCTTATTAAACTGCAGGGTCAGTTGGTCTTTCTGGATTGCCGCATGTTTGGGGATTCTGGGAGTTGTAATCCAGCACTATTGGAAACCAAGCTGCAGTGATTCTACAGTGGCCATATAATGGAGCTCCAAACTGCATTATGTGGTCAGTGTAGACGCAAAGAGTCACATGGAGACAGATGTCAGTCTTATTAAACTGCAGGGTCAGTTGGTCTTTCTGGATTGCCGCTTGTTTGGGGATTCTGGGAGTTGTAATCCAGCAATATTGGAAACCAAGCTGCAGTGATTCTACAGTGGCCATATAATGGAGCTCCAAACTGCATTATGTGGTCAGTGTAGACGCAAAGAGTCACGTGGAGACAGATGTCAATCTTATTAAACTGCAGGGTCAGTTGGTCTTTCTGGATTGCTGCTTGTTTGGGGATTCTGGGAGTTGTAATCCAGCAATATTGGAAACCAAGCTGCAGTGATTCTACAGTGGCCATATAATGGAGCTCCAAACTGCATTATGTGGTCAGTGTAGACGCAAAGAGTCACGTGGAGACGGATGTCAATCTTATTAAACTGCAGAGTCAGTTGGTCTTTCTGGATTGCCGCTTGTTTGGGGATTCTGGGAGTTGTAATCCACCAATATTGGAAACCAAGCTGCAGCAGAATTATAAACGAGACGCTGTGCAAAATGACTTATGTAAAGTTGTCCCAGATCACGAGTCCATTAGCTAAATGGGGGGCTTTTAAAGCTGACTCAAAGGTTGCATAAGCCTCTTGAATCCCTTTGTTATTATCCAACAGCACTTACCTGCAAATGGGAATCAGCGAATGCCTGGACTGAAGTGCCTCATCTATTCTGTCGGTGGCCATATTTGAGAGCTTTGTGAGCCATAGATTTCTTCCTAGAAGATGCATTAATTCAATGCTCTTGATGCATTAAAAGCCCTTGATGCTACGATTCAAAAGATCGGAACAGTTTTACCAAGTGGAAGTGTAGCAAAACAACGTCGAAACCTTTTTGCACTAAGAACAGCATAAGGGATCCTTAGATTCAATAACACCCTTTGAAAATGCTCTCCCGTAGTAAGATCCCTTTGCCTATCGATCCTTCCCTGCAAGTAGAAATCGAGAAATCTGCTTTGCTACTTTTCTACATGCAAGGAATTGGTTTAACAGAGTATTTTGGAGATTGGAACAATGCAGACGAATCTTTTTCATGCTGCAATATTCTACCTCCTCTGTTCCCAGGCCCTGCATCAAAACAGATGGAGGAATGGCAACGAATGTGGTTCGCGCCACGATTCCTCAATAATAATCCCATTCAGAATTGCAAGCCATTTCCAAACTTTTTTGTAGGACGTGCGTGGTTCCATCTCTTAAAAAATATATATAACAACGCTAAATAAACTTGCACTAAATGAACTTGAAGCGTGACCTCCGTTCATGGTTTTTCAGCTACCTCTTTCTGTAAAATGGATTTTTAATTTTTATTACGTTTCGGCTCCGATTTGGTTTTTATTGGGTTTTTTTTTTTTTTTGCAGATGTTATATTTCCGTAGCCTAGCAAAATTGTGCAATAGGGTTTGAACTCGTGGTGTCGTTTGCACTGATGCTTTGTGTGATTTGTGATTTTGCTCATTAAATAACTATTTATGTTGACTCTCTATTGTGTCTTTCTGGCTGGATTTACATTGGGTCCCATTGTGTTCACGTCCATTGCAAATACCCAGTCTTTGCAACACGTTCGCAAATGAATTCCCAGAACTTAGACATTATGGAAATGTTATTTCCACTGCAGGCATCAATCACTCATGCACAACCCGGTGTCCAGGGTTAAGACTGCAACTCCCATCATGCCCTTGAAATGATGGGCATTGCAATCCAAAATAGTTACAGCAATGGTAGAAGTATTGGCTCCTCACAATAGACCCATCCTTGCAAGAAAGACTGCAACTCCCATCATGCCCTTGAAATGATGGGCATTGCAATCCAAAATAGTTACAGCAATGGTGGAAGTATTGGCTCCTCACAATAGACCCATCCTTGCAAGAAAGACCTTCTGGCAAGGAAACTAGGCCAATGTGGGCTAGGCAAAACTACGGTGAGGTGGATCTGGAATTGGTTAAGTGGACGAACACAGAGAGTGCTCACTAATGCTTCCTCTTCATCTTGGAAAGAAGTGACAAGTGGAGTGCCGCAGGGTTCCGTCCTGGGCCCGGTCCTGTTCAACGTCTTTATTAATGACTTAGGTGAAGGGCTAGAAGGCAGGATCATCAAGTTTGCAGACGACACCAAATTGGGAGGGAGAGCCAAGACTCCAGAGGACAGGAGCAG